>NC_089232.1:54296165-54596165 GCF_963924675.1 Phocoena phocoena
ACAAGTTTATTGGTTAAGTGAGATGATATATGGCAGTTGCCTGATCCCAAATCCTACCAAGGGTTTATTTCTCTTTTATACATCCTCCATCCCCCTCACTCTGTTTTCCAGATTCCAGGAAAATCACTGCTTTTCTTTTTTTCTGACTGAGTTCATCTAATCCACGGGTATTTTGGAGATTCCATTTCAGGTGTTCATTCACCCATCTTCAGACCATGAAGTCTCTCTTGAGACAGCTGGTCTCATCAATTAGATGTCCATACCTGTTAGTTCTAATGCGGGTGAGGGCACCTCATTGTAATTCCCTGGGAACTGACAACACTTTGCATTCGGAAAATACAGGGGACAGCTCAATGTTGTTGAAGAGTGATTATTTTCAGTTTAAATCTGGGCTCTGTTCCTGGTTTCGAGTATGGCAGCCACTTCTCCCCACTAAACTGTAAGTTCTATGAGGGCAAGTAGCATATCATCTCTTGTCACCCACCAGATCTAGCCTGGAGGGAGTGTTTTTTGCCAAATTACTTGGGGATGTTGACAAAGAAACTGATAAGAGAATAAGCAATACCCATAAAAATTACATGTCCTGGGATCTCCCCAATCACTCTGTGGCAATTTCCAAGCCTCTTTAAATATTCTTTAATCTCATGCTGCTGTCATAGGTAATTGTGAATGAAAGCCAAATTTACAATGTTTTTGTCATGAATCAGACCCCTGTCTCTATTGCAGCAAATCTAAAAAAACCTGTAAAAGTATCAAGGGAAAGTTTGGGAATCTGGCTAAAATTGGACCTCAGAGAAAAGTGAAATAGAATTGAGATTTTTGGCCCAGGATAAGGGAAGTTCTACTAACTCCCTTCCCATGAAAAAGTCTATTGTGAGGAAACTGTTCAAGTCTTCCTTGACTTCCCATAGGAACAAACAAGATTGAAGCAGAAAGGACTTTGGACAGGATTACTGAAGAATATTGAAATCTTTAGAGATTAAATCAGACTACCGTGTGTGTGTGTGTGTGTGTGTGTGTGTGTGTGTGTGTGTGTGTGTGTGTTTTACTTTCAGGATTGCTTTTTAAATATTTCATTTTATAGCTATGTAACATACTAACATGGTTTCAAAGGCAAATCTACAAAACAATGTATGTTCAAAGAATTCTAACTATCCCTGATCCTCCTATTCTATTCTCTCCCTCTCCCCTAAGAAACATGTTTATGTTTTTAGTTTGTTTTGGCCTATATCCCTTTTAAAATCTCTTTTTTCCTTTTTACTCACTATTACCCTTCAGTCACTCATTTATCTATTGAGCTTATTATTCTCTTTTGTGTTTTCCTAATTTAGTCTTCATTTCTGAAATAAAATTTTCCCTTTATTTCGAATTCTTTCCTGGGTTTATCACTTCATTTCCAAAATTTTCAGATTCCACATTGTCATTCTTTTATATCTTCTATCAGTTTAAAATTTTCTTTTAGCTTGTCTGAAATATTAGGACCTTCTTTTCATCCGTTTCATGAATATCTTTTTCTAAGTGGCTTTTAGTTTGGGGATGAAAATATTTCCTTGATGCCCCAGCCTCAGTGCCCTTCATCTTCACTCCTCTCTACACACCTCCACCCAGGACCCTTCCCAGGAACTGACTCAGAGATTCTACCCTCCCCACTCCTCCAGGGTCTTGATCCCCCCAATTTCTGTCACTTCTCTTTTTCTGTACTTTTAACCCCTCCCTCTCTACTGGAACTTTTCCTTCAGCATATAAACACGTTTGTATCTTTAAAAATTAATACAAACTGCCCCCCTTCCCATCTTATATCCCCCTTTAGCCATCTTCTTCTCTTATTCTTCTCTTAGCCAACCTTTTGCAAGGTCTGTCTGCATTACTTCATTTCCCATTCCCTTGTCAACCCGTGTCAGTTAGCCGATGCCTACACCCCTCTGCTGAAACTCTTGCTGAGGTCACAAGTGACTTCCTGTTTGTTAAATCCAATTACCTTTTTTCAGTTTTTATCTTATGTGACCTGTTTCTACTCTCAGACACCACTGACTACCTCCTCTTTCCTGAAATGCTCTCCTTTGCTAGCTCTCTTTCTTTGATTTCTCCTTCCTCAGCCAACCACATAAATTTGCTATTCTGGGGGTTCCATTCTTGGCCCTGGTCTCTCCTCTTATCGCCTGCCCTCCCTGGGTGATCTCATTCACTGCCTCAATTTCCACTACCACTCCAATGTTAATGATTTCCTATTTACTACTTATTTATTTATACCCCTCCTTATTAAAAAATTAACTTAAGACATTTTAGTAAGATATACAATGAAAAAATTAACGGAGAAACTCTAGGCAAAGGGTGGTGGGGGGGGTCTACAAATAAGGTAGAACACAAAAATGTGGTTCTAAGATTTCTTGTAGCCAGTGCAAAAAGGAAAACAGAATAACGCATACATTTCACTATTTGCTCAATAGAAGCACAGAATTCACGGTTTTTTTTTTTTTTTTTGAATTCACGGTTTTGAGACACAAGCTTTTGGTCCCATAAAGTCCTCATAAAGGGGACATTGCACTGTGTTATGGTGTGTTCTCAAAATATATTAGTATAGTAAATACAATGATGTTTTTCTACAAGCTGTTTTTTTTTAATAATGCCTCCCAATATTGATAAATTTGATTTTTTTTTAAAGTAAACATATGGAGGGCCAAAACAATGTAGTCCAGGTACTCTGGTCTTTGACAACCAAGCCCATATTTTCAAACATTTTAACAGCAGACTTCTTTGTTAAAAAGGAAATCTCATGCGGAGTACTAACACTTAAAACCAATTCAGTTGGAACAGTTCTGATTGAAAGGGAAAGCAGAGCCCTTGTCCTTCCATCTCCTGTCCATCCCCACCTGCCCGAGAACCTCTGAGGTTCAGCAGAACAACTTCTGGAAGCCACCATCCCGACTTTGGTTCAAGGGTAAATTCAGAGAATCACATCTTGAATGAAATGCTTTAGACAATTCTCCGTAATTATACCCCGAAGCTGAACTTTGGATCAGTATTGACTAAGGACATGGGGCAACAATTATTCAGCAATACACTAAGCAAATTAGCACAACCATTTTGGAAGACAATTCGGCAATACCTTTAAAAAGTAGTAATAAGTGGTAGTGAGTTCAAGGATATATTTGCAAATACGTGTAAGTGTTCTAAGTTGCCATGTAAGTACAGATCCACATGATGAAATGATTGGCCAAGTTGCAGATAGGATCAGGATTCTCATAGGCAATGGTTCTCAAACTTAAGCTAGCGTCAGAGTCACCTGGAGACTTGTTAAAACATAGATTGGTACACTCCACCTGCAGAATTTCTGATTCAGTAGGTCTGAGAAGGAGCCTGAAAATTTGCATATCTCACAAATTCCTGGGTGATGCTGATGCTGCTAGTCTGGGGACAACACTTTAAGAACCACTGTTCTTAAAGAAACTTAGGGAAACCTAAGGTAGCTACCTCACCTACCCAGAGTATCCAATTGCAGGTATGTAATATTCCTCAAAATATAATTTTGAATACAATCTAACTCAGATGTACAGAGCAATCAAGGCATTAAATTGCTATGATTTAAAATGGCGACAATAAATGTTAAAACAAGAAAAATCTTAAAACATTGTTGTCATCTTGGTCTTTAAAAATATACTATTAGTAAAGATGCCTAAATGTTTAATTGAGTGATACAACTTTCTGGTGGGCAAAAAACAAAAACGAAAAAATAAAACAAAACCCCAAACCCTAGTTAACTTCTTTAATTCAGAGTGAGATTTCACATTTTTATTTCTTTTTCTGTGAACTATCTTTTGATGCTATCCTTTCACCATTCTAACAGAACTGTTTATCTTTTTCTTAACAACTTAACACAACCTGGGTCTGCCATTGGGTTGCAAGTATTTTCCAAGTTTGTCTTAACCTTGTGGTCATTTTTTAATATACATATTTTGAAATTTGTCACATTCAAGCATACATGTCAGTCTTTTCCTTAATATCTTATGGTTTTGTATTTTGAAATTTAGAAAGTTCAAAATCTCTATTGAAGATTATATTTTAAAAATTCACCTATACTTTCCCTATCAATTTTTATGGACTTACACTCTTTTTAAAAATTAATTAACTAAGTAATTAATTAATTTTTAGCTGCGTTGGGTCTTTGTTGCTGCACGCAAGTTTTCTCTAGTTGTGGCAAGTGGGGGCTACTCTTCAATGCGGTGCATGGGCTTCTCATTGCGGTGGCTTCTCTTGCTGTGGAGCGTGGGCTCTAGGTGCGTGGGCTTCAGTAGTTGTGGCACACTGGCTCAGTAGTTATGGCTTGCAGACTCTAGAGCACAGGCTCAGTAGTTGTGGCGCACGGGCTTTGTTGCTCCGCAGCAAGTGGGATCTTCCTGGACCAGAGCTCAAACCCGTGTCGCCTGCATTGGCAGGCAGATTCTTTTTTTTGGCAGGCAGATTCTTAACTACTGCACCACCAGGGAAGTCCTGGACTTATGTTTTTATGTTTAAATCATAGACTCATCCAAATTTTATCTTGATGTATCAGCTGTATTCTTTTCTCCAAACACTAGCCAGGTACCCTTAAGCTTTATTAAATTATCTAATATAAAGCTTCCCTTTTAAGGAAAAGGAAGCGATCAATATTTATTTCCCAGAATTCCCTGGTGGCAAGAATCCCCTAAGCCACATAGTAAAATATAAGTTCCCAGGCCCCTACCCAGGAGACTGATTAATGTGGCAGGGGTGTGTGCAGGAATTTATATATTTTAATAAGTACCCCCAGGTGATTCTTATCCAGGAAGTTTGGCAAACACTGGAGCAGACTCTGCTCTGGATCTAAATAGACAGGACCATGCCATCAGAGATTGGATCTTGACATTTCTTGAGAGGTCTGGGAATTTGTATTTCTTAGACCTGCTTCCTTAGATGACCTTCCACCAAATTACCCAACCACAGCTCAAATCCAAACCAAATAGGTTCTTTCTAGCACCCTCTTACTGAGACATCCCATGGTTTCCCAGGGTGTGCGCTCCCTCACTGCAACAATAAACCCACTTTGTTCAACTACATTACGGGTGTGTCCCTGGTTGTGTTTGGCTGAAGGGCATTGATAAAATACAAAAGCCTCTTTGGTAGTTCTAACATCTAAACAATTGCTGTAGTATCTGTTGATTTTTTTTTTTTTTAATCTGTTGATTTTTAATAAAACATACACTACCTTCAAATTAGGCCATTTTATTACTTTTAATAAACACTGTATTCTTTGTGAAAGTTAATTTGGGACACTCAGTTATACAGTTGTGTCCCATGCATATGAATTCAGCTATGTGCATTTATCTCAAGAGTAAGTTTCTAACGGTTTGGTATGGTTCTTGCTCTTACGTCTCCAGCCCCTATGATACTACATATTCCTGTGGATGTGTATTCTACTGCATATTCTAGTGGAAGGAGAGATCATCCAAGTCCACAAAGCACAAACATTACTTAACAGTAGATTAAAAATAACAATAACAGTATACAAAACAGTGATTGTAAAGAAACACAATTTTAAACACAAATACAAGCTCCAAATGGAAATATCTAAAAGTCTCTAGAGTCAGTCCTGAAGAAACAAAGACAAGAATATTGCAGTCTCATATATACACTAATATGTATAAAATAGATAACTAGTAAGAACCTGCTGTATAAAAATAAAATTAAATTAAAAAAAAGAATATTGCAGTCTCTGGAATTTATTGTGAAATGGAATTTTTATGAATCTCTACCAAACTTTTCCTAATTATTTGCATATTTGTTGTCTCATGTGAAAGAAACTTATCAAAATTACAATTAAATAAAAATGTTTTTGATCAACTATGAGTGAAGACATGTTGACAAATCTGGCTATACTGACTACTGAATGGGAATGTGCAAAGAAAAGCAGTTTTGATATAGTCAATGACAAAGATGCAGAAGCTGTATTTCAAAACCAGAAACTATAATGTTAGTATTTGTTCAGCTACAGACCAATAAGTAGGTATAAGTTTTTTCCCCTTTTTCAAAAAAAAATTATTAAATTTAATGTGTCATTTTATTACCTTTTTCTTTTTTGTATAATAATATTTTTTGTTTTGTTTAAAGTTTTACAGGCATGATTATACACATGATATTCAGCAAAAGATTTTCACTATCTGCATTTTTCACTGGCCGTTATTCTTGTGTGTGTGCGTGTGTTTATTGAGGTATAATTAACATAACTAATGTTAATTATAAACTAATTAACATTAGTTTCATGAGTACATGATTCCATATTCATATATATTGCTAAGCAATCACCACAATAACCCTAGTTAACATCTGTCCCCATACACAGTCACAAAAAATTTTTTTCTCGTGATGACTTTCATTATTCCTTTGTTTCATCTATGATTATTACTGAATAATTGTGTTGAATAGCGAGGGAGTATTTACCAAGAATCTGCTCTGAGTATCCAACATATGAGGTGCATCACTGCAGACCAGGCTCTCTCTGCCTTGGGACCTCAGCCTGGAATGCACTTTCTCTTTCTCCTGCCAGGTAATCTTTACTCATGCTCAGGCCTTAGCTAAAGTGATACTTCTGGGAAACCACCTTTAAACCTTCTGCAGTCCAGAGCTCCTGTATATTTCCCTCTGGACCTATATTACCTTTTTTCATATTGTCCACGCTTGTTTATCTGTTTATTACTTCAGCTAGCTTGTGAGCAGCATAAGGAAAGGGCTTGTATTTCTCCTGCTTGCTCAATAAGTGTTTGCTGAGTGCATTGAATAATGAATCCCCACCCCAGATACCTAAGGTAACAGATCAAATAAGTAATTGGCCTGAGCTACAGAGCAAGTCTTTTGGTAGAATTCCCAAAGCAGGAAATTTCTAAATAGAAAGTTTTCTAGGAGGTATTCCCACAACAAACTTGTGAGAATCAAAAGAACCAACTTCAATTTTACCTTCCCTCTATTCTTCTAGTCCCTGCCTCTCTCTGCCCTTTAATATCACAAAAGCGCCCCAAGAAAATTCAATGTAAAGGTAAAGAAGGTAAAAATCCACTAGAGATGTCTAAAAACAAATAGAATATCAAGAAGAATAGGACTTGAGGAAAAAGAGAAGAGCAGGAATGTCCTCCACCCAGAATAGAACTGTGAGGGGCAAGCACTTCCCCCCTTAACCCCTGACCTTGACAGGTACAAAGTTCTCAGAATTAGGAGGAGTGAAGGGGCAACAGACTTGGGTCTCCAAGGCTGAGGCAAACCCAGAGGAAAGAAAACAAGACTGATTCCTGGGGAGGGGATCAGAGAGCCTCCTGTTTTCCTGAGGATCCATTGCTAGTCCAGGTCAGCAGATAACAGGAGGCCAGGCATCCTGGATGAGCAATGCCTTGAGTTCTCCCTTGTCCTTAGCATTTTAACATGAGGATTCAGGGTGATAAACACTCACAAGTGACTCGTGTTCCCAAGAGCCCTTGTATCACTTGTGTTCAGGGTTGACACCCAATCCACAGGATGGCTCGCAGGGGACCCTGAGCAGTGCCGCAGCCTTGACCATCAGAGTTGCCCCAGATATGATATGAATATCCAGTGCTGATATGAATGTCCAGTGTGGGTAATTGAGTCTGCTTGCCCAGCAGAGAAACCCAGTATTCCACATACAGAACTGCTGTACTGATTAAAATGTATGTTTTGAGGCAGAAAAAGATTCCCTACATTATAGTGGGACTGAGAAACTTGCATGTCAGGGTGAAGCCTGATACAAATTAAACAAATGGGTAACAAACCCTTCTGGAGAGGAGCTTATAATGGAAACACTGACGGGATATAATTATGATCTGGATTTTGATCACTACGTTCTATTGAAGACACCTCCGGTATACAGTAGTTATGTAAAATACCTGTACACTGTTGTCAAGTGGCATTTTAAAAAAGCATTAAAGTTAATTTTTAAGAGCCTCAAAAACCACAGTAATGATTAAATGAGGAAGCCAACACTGCATTCTCTTTGCTACAAAGGAATTCAAGAGAGGCAAGAGGAGGAGGTGACTGGTGGCAATCCACTTAAGTCCTGTCTGTTTTTCCTTCACTTCTAAGAGATTCTCAGCCTTCATAGTCTATTTTGAAGGTCTAATCGAAGGACTGGTACACAAATGTAGCCAGATAGCATTTTTCCAAATAATTAAATTCAACTAATACTTATGGATTGCTTGTGGTACACACAACATAAATCACAATTATTGCTCTCAAGGAATTTACAATCTAGTGGAAGAGAGATAATCCAAAGGCACAAACTACCAATATGCAAAGCTAAGCATTGTAGATACCATGGGGCCTTAAGGCTCCTTATTTAGTTGGGAGACTAGGAAAAGCCTCTGAATATTCAGGGCTTAAACAATAGGCAAAATCTTCAGGAACAGACAAAGGTGAGGAGTGTTTAGGGCATGGCAGGCAGAGCGAACAGTAAGAACTATGGTGTGGAGGCCCTTAAGGTCTGAATTGGGCAAAGCACTAGACAAGACAAGTAGAACTTTCCAATGGGTGATAGTCATTAGTTCGAGGTCAGCCTGGAGTGAAAGAGTGGAAAAAGACCCCATGAATGGCATGCTGACGACTTAGAACAATAAGAATGCTTTATGCACTGAAGATTTGTTATCAGGAAGAAGTCCCATCAGAGTCATGTTAACATCTCTAAGCAAGAACAAACCTGATAATGCCCCTTAGTGACAGAATTGTCCCTTAAAAAAAAAAATAGATGTGCTTCAGATGCTTTTAATAGGTTCTAAATCCTTTTACACTTATCTTTCCTTCCTTTTTTTTCCTCTCTTAATCAAAGAATACTATGCTGGCTCCAGCCCTCAGATGTCAGACCTCAAGCTAAGCCTGATTGAGAAGTTTGCAGATGAGAATTAAGAAACCAGAAAAAAAAAAAAACCTCAGATTATACTCTTAGAATTAGACCATCCAGCTTCTGCAGCTTTCTTGTCCTTTTCTATCCTGGGCCTCAGCAGGAGGCAAGCTGGGGGCCTCAGACTAGGGAGGATTGGCTGGTCTTAGGATGCTATTATAGACAACAGAGTTCCATGTCTTGGTAGTAAGGGAAAGTTAAGTTCAGAAGGGTAAAAATGCCACTACTCATTTTCTTCTTCCAGGGTCCTTAATCTTTGTAAAAACAATTAGTTTTAATTTTCTGAAAGCTTTGGGTTTTCTGTACATCTGTACATCCAGTCTCTAAAGAAAGCACATCTGGGGCTCTCCTCGCCCTGGTGGGAGTCCAAAGAAAGGGAAGCTTGGTAGAAAGATTCATCTTTGAAATTCCTGAAAGATTCCATTCCACTGGTTTGGTACTGACAGATCTACTTCACCAAGTCTAAATTTCTCTGCCTGGAGTTGCAGCGGGCCGCCACAGCATCGCTGTCCATGGTGCTGACAACCACTGTTCCGCTAAGCAGACATGGTTGTTTCTCTTATTTCTGAGACACTGTTGATGGTGAATTGAAGGTCCTTGTGTGCACTATGTCAAAATGGTCATAGTTGTATATATTTTATATTCTATCAGAAGAGTAACTTTATTTTTTACTATATTGCATAACAAAATTATGGTTTACATTTTCTAATGTAGGTAGAGGATTCACATACACTGAGAGTTCTACCATGTTTCTGTTGATGATAAAATATCTCCCTCTGGAAGGCACATGGGCTATCCACTCTTCCCCATATCTCTCTACTTATAACTCTACCTGGCTTTGAAAGTACTCTCCAATCTGATCATAATACCTGTATATCCCTATCTCCTGCTTTCAGCACACACTCTCAGCAGCAGAGAGCAATTGCCTTTTCACCCCTCACATGCTACTATCAATCCCCTCTATTTCTTGACTCATTCTGGCTCCCAGACTGTAATTCCCCTCTATGACTTTCCTTCTTTCTCATAAAAACTCTACCCAGATTTCAACGTTCAGTTCCTACCCTGCCTCCTCCATGTAACCTTCTTTGATAATCCAATTACTTCATTCTTCCTCTTCTCCAAATTCTTTCAGAATTTGTTATTTGGAAAATCTGGCATTGCATCTGGGATCATAGCACATTTGGAAGGGAACCTCAACTTTAGTTCCATGCCTGTGCCAAAACAGTGCAGTGGAAAGTGCATATGTTTTAGTATCAGACAATTTTTTTTTTTTTAGTATCAGACAATTCTTAATTTCAGTTCTAACTTCTCCATTCCCTAGCTTGAGTTGAGGTACTTAACCTTTTAAAGCCTCCTTTCTTTTCTAATCATGAAGAAAAATGTTTAACCTATATATCATGAAATTATATATGCATTATAAATTATTTGGCATACAATAGGCCCTCAGTAAATGAGTTTTTGCTCTCTTCTTCCTCCCCACTGTAGCCTTCATACTACCCAGCACAATGTTGAACATATGGTAAATGTGACTTTACTGAAATGCACAGAAAATTCAGTTTGACTGCTCAGCTTTTCTGTGAAATCCACCTGCAAGGAACTGGCCATCTCTCATCAAGCACATTTTGGGCAGAGAAGTGTCCACAAGGCCTGAGAGAGCAAACTTAAGAGAGACCATTAGAGTAGATGTTAAACTACTTGGCTCTTGAAATGGTTATAGTGATGGTTAATTTTATGTGTCAACTTGACTGGGCTAAAGGGATGCCCAGAGAGTTGGTTAGACATAATTTCTGGGGGTGTCTATGAGTATTTCTGGATGAGATTAGCATTTGAATGGGTAGACTCAGTAAAGAAATTGACCTAATCAATGTAGGTGGGAATGATCCAATCCACTGAGGGCCTGAATAGAACAAAAAAGTGGAAGAAGGGCAAATTTGCTCTCTACCTGAGCTGGGACATCCACCTTCTCCTGTCCTTGGACATCAGCACTCCTGGTTCTCAAGCCTTCAGAGTTAGACTGAATTATACCACCAGTTTTCCCAGTTCTCCACCTTGTGGATGGCAGATTTGGGGAATTCTTGCCTTCCATAATCCTGTGAGCCAATTCCTATAATATTACCTCCTTTTATATATCTCTCTATATATCCTATTGGTTCTTTCTTTGGAGAGCCCTAACAGTCATGTTCTCAGTCAAGGTCCGATGACCAAGTACAAAACTCATGGATGTGGGCACTGGTGAAGGATACACGTAGCTGTGAAAACCTGACTCCTGCACAACTTGTGCCCAAAACTCTTTAAAATTCAAAGTGCAGTGTTGGAGGAAATTTTTACTCTCTACACTTGCCAAATTTTGACATTTCCCCCCTGACATTTTTATTTTCTATTATCAGAATTTCTTCTGAAAAAGAGAAGAAAAAGAAGATACATAGAATATTGGTTTTAAGTGTTATTTTTGTTCTTGAAAAGGCTTCTCATAGACTTTAAAAGAAAGCTTTTTTCCTTCAGAGATTTATTTTGATAGAATTATCTGAGCCTTGTCAGGAAGAACAAAATTTTTGTGAGCCTACCGTACCAGTAAAATGCCAAATTATATGCTGTAAGTTTTTTGTTTTATCTCTGGGTCCAGTCAAAGAGAGAAAAGATTTTGAATCCAGAACTATTAGCATTTGGAGACAAAAAAGAGTCTTCACTGCAGCTGATACCCTGGGGCTTGTTCCCCAGCCCTACAGGCTCCATCACTCAGGTGGGAAGATGCTATATCCCTCACACACACACACACACACACACACTTCTGGAAATCTAAGGAGTTTACAAACAAGATCAATTTCCTCAGTAGCCTCTTTTAAAAGCATTAAGACAACTTTATAATGAGCACCAGGAGATGAGTGCACACACACATGCACACACACACACACCACACCCCCACCAAAAAAGTAACATTTTACTGAGGGCATTAAGTCTGCACTGGTATATCCTGATCACAAAGAAGTAACAGAGTGCAGTGGGAAGAGTTTAGACTTTAAAACCAGACACATCTGGATGTGAATCCCAGTTCTACCACTGTCTGGCTCTGCTACTTTGGGCAAATTACCTAACCTCTCTGAGTCTCAGTTTCTTCATTTGTATAGAGGAGATAATAGTAATATCTGTGTTGAGGAGTCATGGTTAGAATTAAAAATTATATGGGTAAAAATGCCTTATGTATTGGCTTGCCTGCAGTAGGAGTTCCCTAAATGGCATACTGTTACTATAAATGAAACCTGGGACTGTGACACCTGAGAGACAAACTTCATGTGTTGGAGACACCACAGGCAGGCTAGTGTGAGTGGAAAGAGGCACCAACAAGTCGGTGAGGCTGCAGAAATGAGCAGGGGCCACATCAGGTAGGAACTCATGCAACCACAGTAAGGACTTTGGAATTTTGTTCTCCGTGTGATGGGAAAGCCATAAAGAGTTTTGATTAGGGGAATAAAATTTTTCGATTATGTTTTGAAAATATTTCTTCGGTTGCTATGTAGGAAACAGACTGTGGTTGAGTGATTAGGAGGCTACTTTTGGAGTCCAGGTGAGAGCTGATAATGGTGGGAGATGATGATGCAAATGGCAAGAAGTGTTTTGAAGTGCAGTATGACTTGATGGTAGAGTTGACAGAACTTGCTGATAGACTGGGTGCATCGTATGAGAGAGAGGGGAGGAAAAATATGATTTTTAGAGTTTTGCACTGAGGAATTAGGAAAATGGAATAGCCATGAAACAGGGAAGACTGTGGGAGAAGCAGTTTGGGTCAGAGAAAGCAGGGAATGAAGAATTCTGCTTTGGGCATGGGAGGTCTGCAATACCTATTAAACACCCAAGTAGGAATTGGAGACTGGACCTCAGAGGAGAAGTGAGATAGGAATTTGGATGTCATCATCCTAAAGATGGTATATGGAGCCACGAGAAGAGGAGATTGCCAAGGTAGAGACAGAAGGAATCTGAGGCCGAGGGCACTGCAACATTTAGAGGCTGGAAAAGGAGGAAGTCCAGTAAAATAGACTTAGGAGGACTATTCACCCCTGGATTTAGCTACACAAACATATTGGTAAGTGGAATAGTGGGGACAAAAGCCTGATGTGAATAATTTCCAGAATGAATGGAAACTGACGGAGGAAAAAAAAAAAACCAGTATAGGCAACTCTTTTCAGGGATTTTATTGTAAGGGGAAAAAAAGAGAGAATAGCTGGAAGGAGAAGTAGAGTCTTGAGAGTTTTTTTTAAAGATGGAAAACATATTAGAATTTATGCTGATGAGAATGATTTAGTAGAGAGGGGAAATTAATGGTGCAGGAAAAAAGAAGTGAAAATATCAGGAGTGAAGTCCTTGAGTAGGCCAGAGGAGGTGAGATCTGAAGAAAGTGGGAGGGTTGGCCTTACACACAGTGAATTGTAAGAGGAAAGAAAGCCAAGTTTATGAGCAGAGATTCAGGAGGCTGGTAGAATAATTGCCTTGCATATTCTAGAACAAGCCCTAGGCCAAAGCACATTACTGGAGAGTACCCTGTATTGGAGATGGGGGCATTCTACAGTATGATATTTCACCACACAACATAGGGAAAGGTAATTTTGTTTTTCTCCTGGTTCCCTGCCATCGACCCCTCCTGCAGCCTCTGTGGCTTTTCTCTCCAGACTCCGGCATGGACACTGCATGCTAATGAGACAACACTTGGTCCAATCCCAGACACTTGTTTCTGAATAATCTGGCATTTTATCAGCACCTACAGCCTTGGTTTTCCTGACGAAATAAAAGGCCAACGTTCTTAACAACCGTCAACTAGCTCTTTGGTGTGGTTTGGCTCCATGTCATATTAACCCACTGGGAAGTCTGGAACAATCTGATGAAAGGAGCACACCCTCGCACTTTTGGGTCCTCCCCCAAACCATAGCTCAGACAGCAGGGGTTCAGCTTAGTCTTTCTGGGAAGATGGAGGAGGATAGGATGTCCTGACAATTTCAACTCCACACACCCATTTTGAACATCACCAGGGCCCTCTGGCTTTCCTGAGTCCCTTCCAACCATTCAAAGGCCTTGTTTTTGTTTGCCCTCTGGCAATTCTCATGTCTCTCTCCTCTCCGTCTGCTAGTCTTCTATTTCTCCTGAATGTGATCAAAGTCAGCTTAAGTATGACTCAAGCCCTAAATTCAAAATAAAGGAAAGTCTCCTTCCTATTGAGAATTAAAAAAAAAAAAAACCCAAACAAGAACAGGTTTCTCTCAGTTCAAATTTGAAAATGCCAGGCAGAAGCTATACCTTTTAAATAAGCTTTGAGATTTCTTTGAAGATGGCAGAAAGATGGAAGAGAAAGAGGATCGGGTAGCAACTGGCTTCTGTGAAGTCCAGCTGGCACTGTAGAGCTTCCTGAATTCACAAGGGTCATCAGAGGCACTGAGATAGCAGAGATCGTTGTGGCAGAAGCAACTGGAAAATGTCCTGGGACTGAAACACAGACAGATTAACATCACCCCGGTGGACACTAATGACTTGCACTTTGAAATGCCAGAGGCTCATACTGCCAGTTAAGACAAGGGAAAAACACATTTCTAGTCTCCAAAGACCTTAGATCTTTCCAAACTCTGCAGGCAAATGCAGCCGTCATGAATTTCTGCAGCGGGGCAGCCCCTTCGTGCCAGTAGGGGAATCACTGCCAGAGTTGCTATGGGCAGCGTAGTCAGCAAAGCTGAATAAAACAACCCCTGAAAACCTCTCAGAAGTTAGTAATGATTCAATTTATAATTCAACACAATCAAGCCTACAGCATCTCCAAATACCAAGCTTATTTTAGTGATACCACGTAAAACACTTTTTCCTCTGAAGGTTCACAGGCTAGACAAAAGGGTTTCCAAAAAAGTTTTATGATTTACCATCAACAGATAATTAGAATGTCTTTTCAATCACTGGCATCTGGATAAAGTAATTTTGCCCCAGCACGGGCATTTCTAGGAAGCAAACAAAAGTCAAAGAGTAGGGCGGAGTCAGATGGCGTACTAGGGGGACGCAGAATTCACGTCTCCTCACAACTAGGGCACCTAGCAGGCACTGGTGGGGTACCACAGACACCTCAGGCGACGGGAGGAACCCCCAGCGACCAGGTAGGACGTGGGGCATTGGGGCAGTGAAGGGGGAGGAGAAGTGGAGGCGGGACGGGACTGGCTCCCCTGAGGAGCAGCTGGGGTAGGGGAAGGGATCCCACCCCGTAAGGGGTAAATTGAGGGACCACTGGGAGGGCAGAGGATCAAAAGGGAGTGTGACCAGGTTTCCCCTAACCACTTGGGCCCCCAGGAACCTGCTGAGATCCCGGGCCTCATCCTCTGCCCACCGAGGCCCCCTCCAGCCACGCAGGTCCTGAGGGAGTGGGAGGGAGGGAAGGGGGAGTAAAAGTAAAGGCTGGACCTCCAGGACAGGCACCCCTGAGGGGTGGCTGGGGGAGGGGGGTTCCTATACCTAGCGGGACCCACCCGCGGTTACGGGTCCAGCGGTGACGGGGGACACCCTGGGGGAGACGGTGGGGGAGGGGCACGAAGGAATGGAAGGGAATGTGGCCAGTGCCTTCCCTGTCCACTTAGGCACCAGGGAGCCTGTTGGGCTCGGGCCTAATCCTCTGCCCTTGGAGGCTCCCCGCTGCCTCTCAGAACCCCAGCCCCGCCCTTACACCCCCACCCAGGGCCCTACCTCTACACTCGGAGACCCCTTCCAACGAGCTGGGCCTAAACCCCACCCACACACCCTCACTCAGGGCCCTACCTCCAAACTCGGGAACCCCACACTCCAGAGGCCCTCCCTTCCACGTGCTGCCTCTCCCCACCTGCACAGGTCCTAAGCATAGGCCCTGCCCGACGCTTTAAGGTCTCCCCGCACCCTCCTAGGTCCTGCCCCACCCTAAACCCCGTCCCTACCTAAGTTCCACCCCCACCCCCCCACCCCCGCCTAAACTCCGCCCCCATAGCCAAGGCTTTTTTTTTTCATCTTTTAGATTGGGGTTCTGTTTTACCTTGTTGATTCATTGTTGTTGATACTTTAAAATTTTTATTTTTCCTAATAAATCTTTTATTTTTCTAATTTTATTTTATTCTTTATACTTTGTTATTGTTCTCTCCTTTTGGCTTGTCCCCTCCCCCCCCACACCCTTCCTTTTTCCTTTTTTCTGTTGTGGTCTTATTTTACCTTGTTGTAGTTGTTTCAATTACAGTTTTATTTTTCCTAATATATTTTTTATCTTTCTAATTTTATTTTTTTTTTAATTCTTTGATATTGTACTGCTCCTTTTTTTTTCTTTCTTTCTTTCTTTTCATTTTTTTAACCACGCCACAAGGCTTGCGAGATCTTGTTCCCAGGCCAGAGGTCAGGCCCAAGCTCCTCAGGTAGGAGCTCCGAGTCCAAACCACTGGACTAACAGAGAACCTCAGACCCCAGGGAATATTAATCAGAGTGAGGCCTCCCGGAGGTCCTTATCTCAGCACCAAGACCCGGCTCTATCCAACTTTCTGCAAACTCCAGTGCTGGACGTCTCAGGCCAAACAACCAGTAAAACAGGAATACAGTACCACCCATCAAAAAGAGAGAGAGAAAAAAAAGAAACGACAAAAAAATATGTTACAGATGAAGGAGCAAGGTAAAAACTTACAAGACCAAATAAATGAAGATGAAATAGGCAAACTACCTGCAAAAGAATTCCGAGTAATGACAGTAAAGATGATCCAAAATCTCGGAAACAGAATGGTGAAAATACAAGAAACATTTAACAAGGATCTAGAAGAACTAAAGGGCAAACAAACAGTGATGAAAAACACAATTACTGAAATTAAAAATACTCTAGAAGGAATGAATAGCAGAATGACTGAGGCAGAAAAATGGATAAGTGAGCTGGAAGATTAAATGCTGGAAATAACTGCCAAGGAGCAGAATAAAACAAAAATAATGAAAAGAATTGAGGACAGTCTCAGAGACCTCTGGGACAACATTAAATGCACCAACATTCGAATTATAGGGGTCCCAGAAGAAGAGAAAAAGAAAGGGTCTGAGAAAATATTTAAAGAGATTATAGTCGAAAACTTCCCTAACATGGGAAAGGAAATAGTCAGTCAAGTCCAGGAAGCACAGAGAGCACCATACAGGATAAACCCAAAGAGAAACACACTGAGACACATACTAATGCAACTATCAAAAATTAAACACAAAGAAAAATATTAAAAGCAGCAAGGGAAAAGCAACAAATAACATACAAGGGAATCCCCATAAGGTTAACAGCTGATTTCTCAGCAGAAACTCTGCAAGCCAGAAGGGAGAGGCAGGACATACTTCAAGTGATGAAAGGGAAAAACCTACAACCAAGCAAGGATCTCATTCAGATTTGATGGAGAAATTATAACCTTTACAGATAAGCAAAAGTTAAGAGAATTCAGCACCACCAAACCAGCTTTACAGCAAATGCTAAAGGAACTTCTCTAGGCAGGAAACACAAGAGAAGGAAAAGACCTACAATAACAAACCCAAAACAATTAAGAAAATGGTAATAGGAACATATCAATAATTACCTTAAATGTAAATGGATTAAATGCTCCAACCAAAAGACATAGACTGGCTGAATGGATACAAAAACAAGACCCATAAGTATGCTGTCTACAAGAGACCCACTTCAGACCTATGGACACATACAGACTGAAAGTGAGGGGATGGAAAAAGATATTCCATGCAAATGGAAATCAAAAGAAAGCTGGAGTAGCAATCCCCATATGAGACAAAATAGACTTTAAACAAAGACTATTACAAGAGACAAAGAAGGACACTACAGGGCTTCCCTGGTGGCGCAGTGGTTGAGAGTCCGCCTGCCAATGCAGGGGACACGGGTTCGTGCCCCAGTCTGGGAAGATCCCACGTGCCGTGGAGCGGCTGGGCCCGTGGGCCATGGCTGCTGAGCCTGCGTGTCTGGAGCCTGTGCTCCGCAACAGGAGAGGCCACAACAGTGAGAGGCCCACGTACCACAAAAAAAAAAAAAAAAAAAAAAAGGACACTACATAATGATCAAGGGATCAATCCAAGAAGAAGATATAACAATTGTAAATATTTTTACACCCAACATAGGAGCACCTCAATACCTAAGGCAAATGCTGACAGCCATAAAAGGGGAAATCAACAGTAACACAATCAGAGTAGGGGACTTTAACACTGCAGTTTCACTGATGGACAGATCATCCAAAATGAAAATAAATAAGGAAACACAAGCTTTAAATGACACATTAAACAAGATGGACTTAATTGATATTTATAGGACATTCCATCCAAAAACAACAGAATACACTTTCTTCTCAGGTGCACATGGAACATTCTCCAGGACAGATCATATCTTGCGTCACAAATCAAGCCTTGGTAAATTTAAGAAAATTGAAATCGTATCACGTATCTTTTCTGACCAAAACGCTATGAGACTAGATATCAATGACAGGAAAAGATCTGTAAAAAATACAAACACATGGAGGCTAAACAGTAGGCTACTAAATAGCCAAGAGATCACTGAAGAAATCAAAGAGGAAATCAGAAAATACCTAGAAACAAATGACAATGAAAACACGATGACCCAAAACCTATGGGATGCAGCAAAAGCAGTTCTGAAAGGGAAGTTGATAGCAATACAATCCTACCTCAAGAAACAAGAAACTCTCAAATAAACAACCTAACCTTACAACTAAAGCAATTAGAGAAAGAAGAACCAAAAACCCCCAAAATTACCAGAAGGAAAGAAATCATAAAGATCAGATCAGAAACAAATGAAAAAGAAACGAAGGAAACAATAGCAAAGATCAATAAAATTAAAAGCTGGTTCTTTGAGAAGATAAACAAAATTGATAAACCATTAGCCAGACTCATCAAGAAAAAAAGGGAGAAGACTCAAATTAACAGAATTAGAAATGAAAAAGGAGAAGTAACAATTGACACTGCAGAATACAAAGGATCATGTGAGATTACTACAAGCAACTCTACGCCAATAAAATGGACAACCTGGAAGAAATGGACAAATTCTTAGAAAAGCACAACCTTCTGAGACTGAACCAGGAAGAAATAGAAAATATGAACACACCGATCACAAGCACTGAAATTGAAACTGTGATTTAAAATCTTCCAACATACAAAAGCTCAGGACCAGATGGCTTCACAGGCGAATTCTATCAAACATTTAGAGAAGAGCTAACACCTATCCTTCTCAAACTTTCCAAAATATAGCAGAGGGAGGAACACTCCCAAACTCATTCTACGAGACCACCATCACCTGATACCAAAACCAGATAAGGATGTCCCATGAAAGAAACTACAGGCCAATATCACTGATGAACATAGATGCAAAAATCCTCAACAAAATACTAGCAAACAGACTCCAACAGCACATTAAAAGGATCATACACCACGATCAAGTGGGGTTTATCCCAGGAATGCAAAGATTCTTCAATATACACAAATCAATCAATGTGATACACCATATTAACAAAATGAAGGATAAAAACCATATGATCATCTCAATAGATGCAGAAAAAGCTTTTGACAAAATTCAACACCCATTTATGATGAAAACCCTCCAGAAAGTAGGCATAGAGGGAACACACCTCAACATAATAGAGGCCATATATGACAAACTCACAGCCAACATCATTCTCAATGGTGAAAAACTGAAAGCATTTCCTCTAAGATCAGGAACAAGACAAGGTTGCTCACTCTCACCACTGTTATTCAACATATCTTTGGAAGTTATAGCCACAGCAATCAGAGAAGAAAAAGAAATAAAAGGAATCCAAATCAGAAAAGAAGTAAAACTGTCACTGTTTACAGATGACATGATACTATACATAGATAATCCTAAAGATGCTACTGGAAAACTACTAGAGCAAATCAATGAATCTGGTAGAGTAGCAGGATACAAAATTAATGCATAGAAATCTCTTGCATTCCTATACACTAATGATGATAAATCTGAAAGAAAAATTAAGGAAACACTCCCATTTACCATTGCAACAAAAAGAATAAAATACCTAGGAACAAACCTACCTAAGGAGACAAAAGACCTATATGCAGAAAACTGTAAGACAGTGATGAAAGAAATTAAAGATGACACAAACAGATGGAGAGATATACCATGTTCTTTGGTTGGAAGAATCAACATTGTGAAAATGACAAATGACTATACTACCCAAAGCAATCTACCAATTCAATACAATCCGTATCAAACTATGAATGGCATTTTTCACAGAACTAGAACAAAAAATTTCACAATTTGTATGGAAACACAAAAGATCCTGAATGGCCAAAGCAATCTTGAGAAAGAAAAACAGAGCTGGAGGAATCAGGCTCCCCGACTTCAGAATATACTACAATGCTACAGTAATCAAGACAGTATGGTACTGGAACAAAAACAGAAATACAGATCAATGGAATAGGATAGAAAGCCCAGAGATAAACCCATGCATATATGGTTACCTTATCTTTGATAAAGGAGGCAAGAGTATACAATGGATGAAAGACTGCCTCTTCAGTAAGTGGTGCTGGGAAAACTGGACAGTTCCATGTAAAAGAATGAAATTAGAACACTCCCTAACACCATACACAAAAATAAACTCAAAATGGATTAAAGACCTAAATGTAAGTGCAGACACTATTAAACTCCTAGAGGAAAACATAGGCAGAACACTCTATGACATAAATCACAGCAAGATCCTTTATTACCTACCTCCTAGAGAAATGGAAATAAAAACAAAAATAAACAAATGGGACCTAATGAAACTTAAAAGCTTTTGCACAGCAAAGGAAAACATAAACAAGATGAAAAGACAACCCTCAGAATGGGAGAAAATATTTACAAACGAAACAACTGACAAAGGATTAATCTCCAAAATATACAACAGCTCATGCACCTCAATATCAAAAAAACAAACAACCCAATCCAAAATAGGCAGAAGACCTAAATAGACATTTCTCCAAAGAAGATATATAGATAGCCAACAAACACATGAAAGGATGCTCAACATCACTAATCATTAGAGAAATGCAAATCAAAACTACAATGAGGTATCACCTCACACCGGTCAGAATGTCCATCATCAAAAAAATCTACAAACAATAAATGCTGGAGAGGGTGTGGAGAAAAGGGAACCCTCTTGCACTGTTGGTGGGAATGTAAATTGATACAGCTACTATGGAGAACAGTATGGAGGTTCCTTAACAAACTAAAAATAGAACTACCGTATAACCCAGCAACCCCACTACTGGGCATATACCCTGAAAAAACCATAATTCAAACACAGTCATGTACCACAGTGTTCATTGCAGCACTATTTACAATAGCCAGGACACGAAAGCAACCTAAGTGTCCATTGACATATGAATGGATAAAGAAGATGTGGCACATTTATACAATGGAATATTACTCTGCCATAAAAAAAACGAAATTGAATTATTTGTAGTGAGGTGGATGGACTTAGAGTCTGTCATACAGAGTGAAGTAAGTCAGAAAGAGAAAAACAAATACCGTATGCTAACACATATATATGGAATCTAAAAAGAAAAAAAATGGTTCTGCTGAACCTAGGGGCAGGATGGGAATAAAGACACAGACGTAGAGAATGGACTTAAGGACACAGGGAGGGGGAAGGGGAAGCTCGGATGAAGTGAGAGAGTAACACTGACATATATACACTACCAAATGTAAAATAGATAGCTAGTGGGAAGCAGCTGCAAAGCACAGGGAGATCAGCTCAGTGCTGTGACCACCTAGAGGGGTGGGATAAGGAGGGTGGGAGGGGGACACAAGAGGGAGGGGACATTACGGGGCTATACATATGCATATAGCCGATTCACTTTGTTATACAGCAGAAACTAACACAACATTGTAAAGCAATTATACTCCAATAAAGATGTTAAAGGAAAAAAGAAAAAAAAAGTCAAAGAGGAAAGAGCTTGCTGGAAACTTTCTCCAAAGGAAAATCTTTCAAGAACCACTCTCAGCTGCAGGAAGGGAACGGTCCCACACCAATTTGATCAGCATAATAAATGGGGGCTTTGAGCAGTGCGGATCAACAAAAGAGTATCTGGTGTGACTGAAGGAAGGAAATCTCTGGTTAAATATCTAAAACTGCAAATGGGTAGGAACTGATTAAACGTAACATCAATCTCATGAAATCAGTCCTAAATGAATCTAAAATTCACACATCACAGGTTTCTAAAGTCAATTTAGCGCTTACAAATCTGGTCGACAAATAACTTTCCGATGCCCTGCACCAGGTGCTACAAGCAAGGGGAGAAGTAAAACTGGACCTGAGTTCTCAATTTCTCATCCAGTTGAGAAGGCCAAACTAACAGAATGAAAGGGGCATAATTAAATGCCAAATTGTGCAATACTGATCTTAAGTTGAATATAAATTCAGAAATGAGAGAAATCAGTGTTGGTTGGGGTGGAAGAGTTCCTGGGAGGCAGAGTAGCAAAAGACCCCCAATGAACGAAGACATATTCTTCTACAGGCCTGCCTGCAATTGTCACCATCACTGCTGTGCCTTTGCATTGTGGTTATTATTTTAAAACAGTGTAGGATAGTGGTTAGATACACACTGGCTTTGGAACCCGCCTGCCTGGGTTTCAAACCTGGCTCAATCACTTATTAGCTGTGTGATCTGGAGCAAATTAGCCTTTCTGTGCCTCAGTTTTCTCATTTATAAAATGTAGTTACTAACAGATCCCACCTTATAGAACCGTTCGGAACATTAAATTAGTTAACGTATGTAATTCACTCAATGAGTTTATAATTTGGTGTGCATCAGAATCACCTGGGGAGTTATGTAAACTATGGGGTCTGTAGAAGTTAAAGAAACTAAGCTCCCTAGTGCAGCTAATTACATTTGGGGAGATGGTGGTAGGATATAGTGTAGAGACTTTTTTCTTTTTTTTTTTTTTGCGGTAACGCGGGCCTCTCACTGTTGTGGCCTCTCCCATTGTGGACCACAGGCTCCGGACGCGCAGGCTCAGCTGCCATGGCTCACAGGCCCAGCCGCTCTGCTGAATGTGGGATCTTCCCAGACCAGGGCACGAACCCGCGTCCCCTGCATCGGCAGGCGGACTCCCAACCACTGCACCACCAGGGAAGCCCCAAGACTTTTTTCTTTGAGTGTCTTATTTCCAAGCCACTTGGTCAGCAGACCATTTCACCTTTGTTCTAGGGTGTTTCTCCTCAACCTCCGTGCACAATTTTGCTTTAGAATATTTTTGGTGTGTTAGTTTCAATTTGGAGTATATCTGATTTTTTAAAAAATTCATTTATTCTTGACTTGTTCCCTTTTGTTGAAACTTTGGAGTATAGCTTGGTTATATTTTCATCTTTCAACATTTTCAGTGTGTTATCTTTTTTTAATGTAATGAAGTTATAATCAACAAAATGATAAAGCAATGAGAACACAGAGAATGAATTAAAACAGTAAAAATAATTTTAAAAATCAACTTACTGATGTTTAGAGGAAGCATGCTGTTAAAGAATTAAACCTAAAACTATGGAGAATAATGGTACTACCCAAAGTCAGTATGTATTAAGTTGGGCCTTTTTCTAGTGCAACAGCAAAAGCTCTCTGAAACCAGCTTAAGTACAAAGGTGATTTATTGGCTCATGTACCTGGTAATTAAGTCCAGGGGTAAATCTGGCTTCAAGCACAACTGGATACGGAAACACCAATAAAGTCATAAGCCTTCTCTCCAGACCTTGGCTCTGCTTCTCTGTGTTGTTCTCATTCTCTCCTACTACATACAGGTGTCTTGGTGGGGCAGGGAGAATGCCACCAGCAATTACTGATTCACGTTTTCATGGCTGATAATTCTACAATAAGGTGTCTTTCCTACCAGCTGCAGTTAAAAATTCAATGAATTATGCCATGTGCTTTATTTTGGGTCCCTATTACTCTAGCCAAAAGGATGGGATTCTCTCATAGCCTGGCTCATGTGCTGATCCCCTGACCACTAGAGGGGTGTAATATTGGAAATTAGAAGAAGTATGAATGTAGGGGAAACATTGGGGAACAATGACAAAAAAATGCTGACAGTCTCCTTCTAACATGCAGCGATAAACACGTATCTTTCTTGCCATATATAATTCAAAAAAGTGCTTTAATCTAATATAATTCAACTGTCCCACACTCAACGAAAACACGCCACTCACTTTCCAGTGGGAGACAACCTCAAGACACACATTGGTTCTACATCCTGCTTGCTGTGCCACATTTGCAGGTGATTTGCATTCCTCCCAGTCAGGCCTGGAAAGCAAGATGGGCAGCCAAGAACAATAGCCATATCAATGTCTTTGCAACTTAATGCAATGAAAAATCCATATATTCTTTACTAAGCACAAGTAAAGTCTATTAGTTTCCCTCTCCAGCTTAAACTGAAATTATCAGAAGGTAAATTGCATAAAAGTATCCAACTTGTAAAAGAAATTACTTTCCAACCCTTGGAGAGACACAAGCTAAAACAAAATTTCGTATTACCTATTGCTCTTAGAAAATTAAATATATTTTCTAGTTCCTTAAAAACAACAACAGGGCTTCCCTGGTGGCACAGTGGTTGAGAATCTGCCTGCCAATGCAGGGGACATGGGTTCGAGCCCTGGTCTGGGAAGATCCCACATGCAGCGGAGCGACTAAGCCCGTGCGCCACAGCTACTGAGCCTGCGCATCTGGAGCTTGTGCTCCGCAACATGAGAGGCCGCGATAGTGAGAGGCCCGCGCACCGCGATGAAGAGTGGCCCCCGCTTGCCACAACTAGAGAAAGCCCTCACACAGAAACGAAGACGCAACACAGCAAAAGTAAATAAATTAATTAAAAAAAACAAAAAAACAACAACAACAACAACAACAAAAACTTCAGTTAAACAGGAAATTTAAGAGACCCATGTCACATTTTAGGAATTAACAATGACTGTTAATAAAGACTTCCTAAAGTTTATGTTCAGCTATTACAAGGATGATAACTGTTTTCTGTCTTGAAGGGATTCAGTTGTATAGTACATTGAAATGCCAATTACGTTTGACTACTATTCTATATTGATTTATCCGGACACTATCCGCCCTGTGGGAAACACATAAACTTTCAGCCTTCACACATGGCAACACTGGGAAAATATCAGCAATAACCCCTTGTTGCCAATGCTGGTTACTTTCTTACAGTAAATGACCCTGCACCTGTCTTCCTGGTTTGTGCACTTATGAAAGAATTATTGTTTGATGGAAGTGTTGCTGAAGGGTGTAACAATGACAAATTGGACCTCCACTTATAATGAGAATCTCGGGGCTGTCTGCAAATAAAGGTCTGAGCAGAATATTTTTTGAATAATTGGGAATTACATACATGTATAAATTTGGATATGAAAAATGTAGTCACAGATGGAAGAAGCCCTTGATTCATCAGACAAGTTGCCTTAAGAAAAAATACAATCATAACTAAACATTAAATCTGCTGCTTAAAATATGTTAAGGCTTTTAAGCAAACGAGGCTTTTAAACTCAAGGCAATCACTTGGTTCTTTGCTCACAGTAGTTTGGATGTATTTGTGTGAAAATTGGAGGAGACTCCAAAAAGGCCAACAAACAATTATGAATGATCAGCTCTAGTTTTTGATTCTTTGCGATTCCTCATAAATTATATGAGGCCAAGAAAAGGTTAATTTGACCTAAGTGAGATTAATGTCCACCGCCTTGTAAATTTCCCATTCAGGGCGTTGAGTACCATACTTTCAGCTAAGAATTTTGAAGTTAAATCTTTTTCTTTTTTTAAACTTTGGTCTTAAATGAAAATCTTTGTCTTAGATTGTATTAGCTACAATCTCAGATATTTCATGTTTTATGTAAAATGACTTAGCAATAACAGCAACTTTTAATGTGTGAGCAACTATTTACTGGAGAAGTCAATCAACCATGTTGTTCCCATGAACATGTCTCCAGTTGGAAGAGGTACAGTCTGATACATTTATCTGCCTGTTTCTGTTTACCCTGCACTTATATTGACATGACTGAGTACAGTGTTTTTCAAACTCCAAGTCATGCTGTATTAATGAATAGTGAAATCAAAATACAACCAGCATTTAAGATCTTTTTCTTTATGAACACTTAAAACCATATATAAAGTAGAGAGAATAGTAAAATGAACTCCTATACACCCACCCAGATTTTAAAAATAGCAAGATATTCACACTTGCTTCTTATGTCCTTTTGTTCTAACTTTTATTCCTTGGGGATGTTTCTTCAAGAAAATTCCACACAGCATGTTAATTTACTTCTACATATGCCAGCACGTATCTCTAAGAATATACAAGTATTTTCTTACACAGCAACAGAGCCCATTATTACACTAAAAAAGCAATAATTCTTGTATTGTGCATTATACCTGTGTCTAAAAAAGTCTTCTTATAGCTGGTTTGTTTGAATTAGGATCAATCAGCATTTTAAAAAATGAAATAGAAAATAGATAAGTAAATATCTAATGGCATCACATGTAGCAAGGCTCATTACTGTTTTTTTTTTTTTTTTTTTTTGCGTTACGCGGGCCTCTCACTGCTGTGGCCTCTCCCGTCGCGGAGCACAGGCTCCGGACGCGCAGGCTCAGCGGCCATGGCTCACGGGCCCAGCCGCTCCGCGGCATGTGGGATCTTCCCGGACCGGGGCACGAACCCGCAACCCCTGCATCGGCAGGCGGACTCTCAAGCACTGCGCCACCAGGGAAGCCCTCATTACTGTTTTATAAAATTTTTTGGTATGTGTGTATTTGTGTCACTTATAAAACGTATTTTCTTACCATTGGTCATAGCCACGGAAGCATGAACACCACTGGTTTAGAGATCCTCTCCTTTACTCGATAGGCTCTGGGCAAACTTCTGTGTCCAAAAACACTTTCTGCAGTTTAAGAAGGGATGTATATACAGAAAGGAGAGCTCTGTATCTTTACTTTTACTGTTCCCTCTGACTAGAAGTCCTCTCGCCATGATGTCTACTACTTAACATCTTCCCCAGCCTACGAGGGCTGAAATATCATTCCCACTATGAAACCTTCTTCTGTTCTCCTGCCTGGCTATCATTTGGCTTGTCTCTTCTTCATTCTACTCATCACAGTGCCTAATGTGATGGTTATCTATATACAATATGTGTTTTATCCTCTCCGATAAATTAAGCTCATCAAATGTAGTATGAATAATTTCTTTGCCCTGAGATGTAACTTGCCCCGTGCTTTGCTTACACTAAGCATTTAACAACTGGAAAACTAAGTTAGGAATTTGGGACACTGGCCATAGATTATTAGGCAGTAAAGATGTTGGGGTCAAAAACTGGACCCCAGGGAGAGACTGGAGAAGAACCCAAATTCATGAGGTTTAGACTTGATTATGAAAAGCAACAACAATATTGATAGTAGTAACATTATTTTTCACAGTTTCCTATGCGCCTGTAAGTACGTCACTAATATTCCCAAATAATCCTGGGAGGAAAGGGTAGATATCACCAGTTTTACACATTAAAAAAAAAAAAAGCAGTTAAGTACTTCTGCAAAGTCTGGCTTCTAAACTGTTAAAATTCTGTTCAGAGGCTATTCTATTTACTGGGATGGGGACCCCTAATTTTCTAACCAACAGTTGAACGCATTTCATAGTTCAGAATAACTTGAGGGAGAAACCAAGGATGCTCAACCTGGGCTTCTCTTCCACTTTGTCACATCTTCTGGAGACTAAAGAAATCTGAGGACAACTTGGTCAAGTCTGAACTGAAAAACAGGCAAAACCACTCTTTCTCTCTTACACACACAGCACATACCTTGCATGTGTTAACAGCTAGTCATCCTTCAGAGCTCAACTTAAAGATCCCTTCCCTGGAAACGTTTTTTGATTCCCAGGTGAGGCATACTCGCTCAAGGAAACATGTCTCTTTCCTTCAGAACCCCTGTTTCAGTGTTTAATTCCTTTAGTGTGATTATTTGATTAATATCTGCCTTGTCCCTTAGAATGTAACTTCCATAACAGTAAGGACCATGCCTGCTTTTGCCCATCATATTTTTTTTTACACTTAACTTGCTGCCTGGCAGAACTTAGGGGTTTAATAGTGAATACATTTATGATTGAATAAATGAATGCCTAGACAAATTTCATCAGTATTGCCTCATACTTCAAGAGGAAGCCTGGTACAAGAACAGAGAGAATCTTGGTTGGAGATTAAGGGTTTCAGAGCTAGAAGCAAGTAGAAAAGAATATGCATTCATTCTCACTACTGCCTCTACCAGCCTCATTGATTCTGCAACCACATGGCTTGTCCTCCCTTCTGTGACATTGGTTGGACTGTCTGGATTCTTACCTAAAGTCAATCCCTTCACTTTTGTACTGGATCCCATCCCGTCTTGCATATTCAATGTACTCTTTCTCCGTCTTATGCTGCATTATCAATTTTTCACCCCTTACTGCAGCACTGTCCAGTAGAATTTTCTACGATGATGAAAATGTTCTCTGTGCTGTCCAATACGGTAGCTACTAGCTATATGTGGTTGAATGTGGTTAATTACTAAGGAACTGAATTTTTAAATTTATTTAAATTTAAATCTCCACTTCCCCTTCCTTCATGTACTCTTAAACTTGCTTCGCTCAATCATTTAGCTCAGCATGTCACCAAAATGGCTCTTCTAAGCATCACCAGGGACCCCTGGGTTGAGAAATCCTATGGTCAATGTTGAGTGCTCATTTTACCAGAACAGCAGCATTTTACGTGGTTGATAATTCCCATGGTTGAAAGATTTCTCTCTGTTATTTGTGAACTCACTACTCTCTCTTGGTTCTCCCCCTACCTCTCTGGCTATTCTTTCTCAGTTTCTTGTGCTGGATTTTCATCTTCGCATCCTCTAAATACTGAAGTGTCATAAATCTCAGTCCTTCGACCTCAACTTTTGTCTATCCGTATTTTCCTCCTAGGTGCTTTCGTCCATTTCTCATCCATTTCTATGGCTTCAAATAATAGATACAGACAATAAACTCCCAAGTGTATCTTTAGCTCTGAACTCCAGACTTGTATATCATACAGCCAACCCCCTACTCAAACTTGACATTTGGATGTCTAACAGGCACTTCAAGTTTAATATTCCAGATTACTTTTGATTTCACCTTTTAAATCTGCTTTTCCCTCAGTCTTTCTCTTCTTAATCAGTGCCATCTCTATCTTTCTGATTGCTCAGGTCAAAAATTTTGGAGTCATTTTTGACTTACATCCCATAGCCAATCCATCAGTAAATCCTCTTGGTTCTATTTAAATAGAGTGAGGATCTGCCCCTTTTTCATTCTCTCACCTGCCACCCCCCTTGTCCAAGCCACTACCATCTATACTCTGGATTATTGCAAAAGCCTCCTCACTGGTCTCCCTACTTTTATTTATCCTATTCCCTTAAAATCACCTTTTCAAACAGCAGCCAGTGTAATCCTTTAAAAATGCAAATGGATTCATATCACAACATACTAAACTTTCCAGTGGTTTCCCATCTCATTCTGAATAAAAATCAAAGCCCTTACTACAACACTCTGCATGATGAGGCCCAACGCCCACGGTCTCCGCCACCCCATTTGCTCTTTCTTCTCATCCACACAGTCCTCATTGTTCTCCGAGGGGGTTAAGCATACCATCCTCAATTCTTTTCCCCTTATTTATTTTACATCACAGTTCTTATCTGTCTTCCCAAACTAAACTTTGGAGCCAATCGAATCAAAATCCAGACTTGGTCTCTTTTGTTCTCTGCTGTATCCGCATCTCAAATAGTGCCTGGCACTATTTGAGAACACTATTTATGTGTTCAATAAATCAGTGTTGAATAAGTGAATAAATAAATTATATCCTAGTGCCTAGTAGAATAACCCAGAGTAAATCATTTAACCTTTTTTTGGATCTCATTTTTCTCATCTCTCAAAGGAGAAATGAGCTGGATAACCTCCAAACACGTTTATTCAGTAATTATTGAACGCAACCTACCGTGTGCTTGGCACTGGGTAGGTGCTTCCGCTACAGGAAAAGGTCGCACGGTTCCTGCTTTCAAGGAGCTCCTTGTCGGGCTTCCGGAAAAAACTTCTTTCACCTGGGAATGCTTAGAATACAGCTAGGTGAAGAGGGCGCTGGAGAGTTGTCTGTACTTGAAGCCTGTTCTCGGCTTCCCACATAACTCCGATTGCCCCAACAGACACTGAACCGGCAAAACTTTGCTGAGAAAGCTGCTCTGAATTGTTTGAAAATACATACATAACTTGACTATCAATTAGTGTTTTTACAAACTGAGATGGCATATTACAGTACTGTTTTAAAAGTTATGTTTATGAATCGAAACCTTTGGGTAACTTGGGAACTTGGAACCCAAATTTACATATATAATATGCAAAAAATCTTTTAAGTTGATTTACATGCACAGGGTACCCTTCCAGGTCGTAAGGCTGGGGCCCTCCTATTTTATCCCCAGACTTGGCTCAGGACTTTTTTTTTTTCAGGACTCTTAAGCATACTGTTATCTTGCTGGTGCATTTACTGAAGGAATGGGTCGGGTGGGAGTTGGGGAATATAATGCGTTCACCGCCAGCTTTAAAACTATACGACCTTCATTATAATCCATCCATTTCATAAAGCAAGGCACTGCTCATGGACTTAAAAGTTGTACCTCCGTATACCTTTACACTGTCCCCTGGCCCCAAGCACACAAATCACATCACATTTAACCTTGGAGGCCCCTAGCACAGTGCAAAGGTCCTTAACGTTCTTCCTATCCCACACTTCTGACTATAGTACGTTCCTCTTAGTAGGCGCGGCATCTTCGGCTTGGAGCGGGAACCGCGTAACGTTGGCTACAGCTCCCGCACTCTGCAGAGAAAAGTCTCACACTCCGGGTTCTTCACAGTCGGCTCTTCTCGAGAGTTCCCGGGTGTTCTCGCTAGTTGGCCCCCCGCAAGCCCTTGCGCGAACCTGGGAGGAATCGACCTCTTCCGACTCTACCAACTGAAAATTGAAGGGGTGGAGAGACTGAACATGCTGACGTGAAGGAAAGAGAACGGAAAGGGACGCTCCGTGGAATGATATACCAAGCTACCTTGTAATGCACATATCTCGTGGGGATCATATGTCCTGGGAGAAACAGGTTTTTCAATCTTCCAAGTTATAACAACACGTGCCTCCCCCTACGTCTGGCGCGCCCGGCCTTTGGTCTCTCCCGCGCCGGAAGACCCCGCGGTCACGTGCTCCCCCATCCTTGCCCAGCGTGCAGCCTACGGTGGGGACGGCGGAGCCATGGCGGCCCTGCTGAGACCGGCCCGCTGGTTCCTCCGCGCCGGGGCGGCCGCGCACCTCCCGCTCTCCCTGCGCCTTCTAGCGGGCGGCCCGAGCCGGCCGCACGCCGCCTTCTGTCCGCACGCCGCTCGCGCCGGGCGCGTCGCCGGGTGAGTGTCCGGCCGCTTTCTCAGCCCGCCTGCAGCGCGGCAGTTCCTCGGGGTCGTGGACGTGGGCGAGGGCCGGGTCCCACTTGTGCTCTTTCCACACCCTCCTCGCTGCTCCAGGGCCAGGCGTCCCCGGGCCTCGTATCACGCTCCTCACCGGGGGGTTTAGGGTGACAGGGTTGGTCGCCTTCAGAAGGTTACGGCCGCGGGCGTGGCTTGCTTCCGTCATGGATCCTGCCATCGCCGCCTCGGACTCGGTCATCCTGCCCTCGGGTTACGGACGTCTTAAGAAGCTGAGAGGGGCTTTGAAGGCTGCTGCTGGGGGTCAGGTGTTACTTTTCTATGATTGACCGGCTCGGGTGTTGTCCCACGTGCAAGCGTTATTGGTGCTTAGTAACCAACTACGATTTAGGTTTCGAGAGCTTTCTTTTTGGAGGGAGGATGGGTTGGGAATTGTGGGTGAGCTAGGGGTAGTTTAGAGGTGGAAGTTTAATTATCATCAGTGTGGGCTTTTGCCTCCGTTTTCTTCAGTGGAGTTTACCTCAGTATTTACGAAGATGTGCAGCGGGTTGGGAGTCGGGACAGTAGACTCTGTAAATGTCAGTGAATGGATCAGTGGACACATTCTAGGCACTCTGTGGGAACTGGGGGTGCAAAGGCAGATTAAGTTCTCAGTGGGTGTCAAATGTGTGAATAAATGCTCTCATGGATTGAAGTTTATCAGGGGGTAAGTTTGGTATAGACTTTGCCAAGGAGAGGATAAGGAAGCTTGATGAAGGTGTTAATTTGAGTAGTATTTTTTTTTTTTACATCTTTATTGGAGTATAATTGCTCTACAATGGTGTGTCAGTTTCTGCTTTGTAACAAAGTGAATTAGCCATACACACACACATGTTCCCATATCTCTTCCCTCTTGCGTCTCCCTCCCTCCCACCCTCCCTATCCCACCCCTCTAGGTGGTCACAAAGCACCAAGCTGATCTCCCTATGCTATGCGGCTGCTTCCCACTAGCTATCTATTTTACGTTTGAGTAGTATTCTGATCGCCTGAGAAGGGTAGATGGGCACTGAGGTTTTAGAGTTGAAGAAAAACTGATTTTGAAAGACGAGTGTTTATAAATAGAGGTACTTTGGGAGACAGCGTAAGGACTAAGAGCTGAGGATCTGGAATAGGTCAGGGCTGGACTGCGGGCTTCTCTATTTGCATTATGCCACTCGACAAGTTACGTAACGTTGACAGGCCTCAGTTTCTTTAGTTATAAGGTGGGAGTAGTAATAGTGTTGGTGACGTTGCATGAGGTTATCTATATAAATCTCTTAACATAGGGCCTGGTTCCTCGTAAATGCTGTATTAGTTACTAGAATAGTAACAGTAATAGCTGTGATTGCGTGGATTTTTTGTGGTCCTTGGAAACCTACTTTATGTGTAGAATTACATGGAGGAAATGTTTTATGACTTCTTAGCAACTTAGTTATACATCTTTGGAATGTAGTCTGCTTATGACTTGGAGCCTACCTGAATTTTCTCATTAGGCCTGAACAGTTAACCTTTAGAAGTTGTGCCTCTGCTTTCACAGATCTACACTTCTTGGCTTTCAGAGAGGTTCTTTTGAGAAAGTTGTGCCAATTATTTATATTTTTCTAGTCCTTAACATCCCTGTGAGGCCAGGGGAGGGTCGATGTTACATTTCATCTTCGCTGTTGCGTTTGAGGAAAACAGTAAGGGGAACACAGTCTAGTAGAGAGGGTGTTGGTCTGCTCATCAGACCTGGGTTCCATTTACTTGCTGCATAACCTTACCTAACCTTTTTGATCCTCAGTTCATTGTCTGTGAAGTAGAGGTAACAAGGCCTTTCCCTCTTCTTTTAAAGCTCATTTCTTGTCATTCAGGACTCACCTTAAATGCTATCTCTTCAGGGAGGCCTAACCTCAACACTCAGTGCAAACCCTATTTTAGTTGTATCACGGCATGTCTCACTTGTCTGATATTATTTACCTGCCCGCTGCTTGTTTCCTTAGAACTTAATTTTGTTCACTATTGTGTGCTCAGCTCATAGCAGGCAGTAAAGAAGTGTTTGTTTTCTTGTTCTCCTGGACTCTGAACATTTTCTATACAGTTTCCTACCCACAGCCTGTAAGCATGCTCACATCTTTCCCACCTGAAAAACAAAACCTTTCCTGAAACTGGACTTAACTCCACATGCTCCCCAGTCTCTTCTTCCTGTCTGTACTCCTGTCTCCTTCATTTCTTCACTTCGAATTCGCTCTTTGACCCACTGCAGTCACACCACTGGGAATAGCCATCGTTGTTTTATTTATTAACTTTTTATTATGTATTTTTAAATTTTAGAACTTATGTGCCTTCAGGAACAATTGCAAAATATTTGGGGGGAAAGCAATAAACTAAAAATCACTCTTAATTGTATCACCCACAGAGAGCCATTGAGATGTGTGTGTGTGTGTGTATATATATATATATATATATATATACACACACACAGAGAGAGAGAGAGAGAGGGTGCTTTTAAAATTAGGCATGTGTGAGATGTAAGTTTATTTCATTTAATTTTTTTAAGGGACTTCTTAATAACCAGATCCACTCTTGGTTTTTTTTTTTTTTTTTTTTTTTTTTTTTTTTTTTTGCGGTACGCGGGCCTCTCACTGCTGTGGCCTCTCCCGTTGCAGAGCACAGGCTCCGGACGCACAGGCTCAGCGGCCATGCCTCACGGGCCGCTCCGCAGCATGTGGGATCTTCCCGGACCGGGGCACGAACGTGTGTCCCCTGCATTGGCAGGCGGACTCTCAACCACTGCGCCACCAGGGAAGCCCCTTGGTTTTTTTTATATAAATTTTTTTTATTTTTGGCTGCGTTGGATCATTGTTGTTGTGCGCAGGCTTTCTCTGGTTGCGGCGAGTGGGGGCTACTCTTCGTCACAGTGTGCGGGCTTCTCATTGCAGTGGCTTCTCGTTGCGGAGCACAGGCTCTAGGTGCGCGGGCTTCAGTAGTTGTGGCACGCGGACTCAGTAGCTGTGGCTCGTGAGCTCTAGAGGGCAGGCTCAATAGTTGTGGCACACGGGCTTAGTTGCTCCGCGGCATGTGGGATCTTCCCGGACCAGGGCTCCAACCTGTGCCCCCTGCATTGGCAGGCAGATTCTTAATCACTGCGCCACCAGGGAAGCCCCCAGATCCATTCTTAAGGCCTTGACCTCTGGCATTACTGTCTCCCATTTCCCCCTTAATGAAACCCTTTTATTGGCATTGAAGATGACACCACTCTTTCTTGATTTTATTCTCTTTAGAATTTTTCTCATTTTGTTGCATCCTTTTTCCTCTGTTCATCTCTTAAATGCTGATATCTTTGGGGGGTGGCGGTGGTTGTCCTTAGTCCTTTTGTTTTCTCATTTTTTTTCATTCCCTTTGGGCGACCTCTTCCATTTTTAGGGCATCAGCTGATACCTGCCTATCTGATGATGGCAATATTTTCCCTCCTGGAGGTGCCTGCCTGCTACTAGGCACCTCCACTGGTTGACCTATAGGTACTTCAAACCCAAACATCTCAAACTGGATTCATCACTTTGCTGTACACCAGAAACTAACACAACATTGTAAGTCAACTATACTTCAATTTTATTTTATTTTTTTGTGGTACGCGGGCCTCTCACTGTTGTGGCCTCTCCCGTTGCGGAGCACAGGCTCCGGATGCGCGGGCTTAGTGGCCATGGCTCATGGGCCCAGCCACTCCGCCGCATGTGGGATCTTCCCGGACCGGGGCACGAACCCGTGTCCCCTGCATCGGCAGGCGGACTTTCAACCACTGCGCCACCAGGGAAGCCCTATACTTCAATTTTAAAAATTAAAAAAAAAAAAAGAAAATATCAAACTGGATTCATCTTTCCTCCCAAATCTGTTCCTTGTGCGTCCCCTGTTTTAGTGAATGTTGCTATTTCTGTCAGCTTTATAGAGATTTTTCATTCATATTTCTTTGACACTTCCCTGTTCCCATCCTCCCTCCTATGTATTGATTGCACAAATGATTAAGTTCTGTTAGATCTACTTCATCTGGAATGATTTCCCTCTTCTTCCAACCCCCACTTTATTCTGTAGTTTCCCTGGTAATTTGATCTTGTCATTTTCCTACTTAAGAATTAGATACTGTGGTGGCTTCCATTTGTTCCAGGATAAGGTGCTTCATGATCTGGAGATGCCTCTGGAGCCTCACTTCTTGTGAGTTCATTCCCATGGTGTCCTCTGTGCTAGCCATCTCAAACTCTACTTCAGAGTCCTCCACAGCACGGCTTCTGAAACTGTAATGAGCATAAGAATTCCCTGGGGATCCTCTGAAAATGTGGATTCTGACTTTGTAGGTATAGGTAGGGGACTGAGATTCCGCATTTTTAACAAGCCCTCAGATAATAAAGGTGCTGCTGGTCTGTGAACCAGCAAGGCTTTGATGGAGCACGTTGCACATCTCTTTACCTTTGACTGTGATGTTCATTGTTGGGTTGTGTCTCCTCTTCTCTGTTTAATCTCTGTTGCTGGCTTCTCCCTTTGACCACTCCCTTCTTGTGCTTTCTCTCAGATCCGGAATCACTAAAGCACCCATTAACACTATTGCATGTGTACCCACCAGCACTCCAGACCTGGTTGAAGGTTCCTTGAGGGCAGGGACTTTGTCTTACTCTTTTTGCTTCCCCTGGTGTCTGACTTTGTGGCACATAGTAGATGTCAAATATTTGTTGAGTAAATCAATGAAAATCTTAGACATTGAGGAAGGAATATTTGTGGGATGCAACGGAGTTTGAAGGGGTACTTAACCCATTCATGTAGTGCAGTGGATCTCCACAAATTCACCCTGATCTTGATTTCCAGGAATGTCTGAGAAGGACAGATGAGTATTATTGAGTGAAATTATTAGAATTTATTAATACTTAGGTGCTTCAGAGGAAAGGTAAACTTTGAGCTAAATCAGTTTGGAAGCGGATCTAGATTGATGATTATCTTAAAGGTGAAGAGCACATATTGCCCTATGACAGAATGATGTGACTTCTAAAATTGAAAGGAGAGAAAACTTTCCTTGTTTACCTTTCATTAAAAAAACGTTCTCAGCACATCTTAAAAGTCTGTCTGGGTCCTTTGGAGTTGCGATTCAGCCTCTGCTCCCTGTGGGTTTAAGTTTATCAATTACAGAGGACTATGATAGGCACGTGTACAACATGTTATGTATGTGCTATCCATAGAAAGGAATATAATACTGTGGCATTTCAGAGAGAAGAAGGAAAGAAACATTTGTTTTGTGGTAGGGGATTGTTCAAGTTTAAGAGGCCATGTGGTAATGAGTAGTCAGAATGCTCCAGGGGAAGAAAGAGGAGGAAGAAACTTGGAGGCCATACTTTTATCCTGTGTGTCTATGTGGGGTGGGATGTAGTGGAAGTTGATACTGCAAAAGCCAATCAATTTCTTTTTTTAAAAAAATAATTTATTTTTGGCTGCGTTGGGTCTTTGTTGCTGCACGCGGGCTTTCTCTAGTTGTGGCGAGCAGTGGCTACTCTTGGTTGCAGGTGCGCGGGCTTCTCATTGCGGTGGCTTCTCATTGCGGTGGCTTCTCTTGTTGTGGAGCACAGGCTGTAGGCACGCGGGCTTCAGGAATTGTGGCACACAGGCTTAGTTGCTCTACGGCATGTGGGATCCTCCTGGACCAGGGCTTGACCCCGTGTCCCCTGCATTGGTAGGCGGATTCTTAACCACTACACCACCAGGGAAGTCACCAATCAATTTCTTAAAACTACCAGCGTTGATTAGAAAGTTGGTCAGAAGCCGTTGGAGGCTTTTGAGAAGTACAGGTCTTGACAAAGTTTACAAAGACCCTAGGAGAAATAGGGACTGGGGATAGATAGACCAGTGAGGAACAACATTGATACATACTGCAGATTAGGCTTAATAGGGCCACAACTAGGTGGTGCAGAACTGAAGAAAAGATACTTCCTTTTCTGAAGGAAAGAGAACAGGAGCTTGGCGAGAATGTTAGAATTAGGAAGAATTGATTTGGAGGTTAGGATAAATAATAGTACCTTTGAGGTAGATCTTTACCATTGTCAGACTGTGTTTGTATGAATTTATCACACACGTTTCATCTTCTGTGGGTTGATATTACAAGTTAGGAAACTGAGGTTTAGAAGGGTGAAGTAATTTATCCATGATCTCCAGTTGGGATTCAACTGCAGATGCTGTGATTCTCAGTTCCCAAGTGCTTTGAATATGTTGTGTTTTAGGTGCTAAAGGGATTACTTATGGACATAAAAACATTTTTTAAAAAAGGCAATACATAATACAGTATAAATTGAGGAATTAGAGACTATCACAAGTAAGTAAGCACATGATAAGATCTCAGAATGTAAACTCTGGAGGGCATCTCTAGAATAATCTAGTCTATCCCACTCTTGCTTTATATTGATAGATTCTACAGAGTATCTTGCTCCACATTACATCTAAGGTCCCAGCCTGGGTAACTGACTCTTGTTACTTCCTGTCATAGCTGAGACAAAGGAGACATCCCTTTGGACTGGAGGAGCCTGAGATGGAGGGGACATCTGGATAGGTGGAAAGGAATGGCATTGGTGTTTCAAGTCAGAAGACTGTTACCAACTGTAGAAGGGTTGCAAGTGACTTTTTTACTCTGAAGTTCTGTGACTTACCATAGAGCATAAAGCAGTGTTTGGGGGACAGCTTAGCTGGGCAAGAGTTTTTGGAGAGCTGAGGTCTTGGAAAATTCAGGGAGAATTTTTCAGGGAGAAAGTTCATTGTGACAGCTTTACAAAAGATTTTTTTAAAAGATCAAACAGCATATATTTATTGAGTACCTTCTATAATAAGAACTATTTATTGAGCACTCTTTTGTTAGGAATCTTATTTTTTTATGTGATCTTTACAAGGTAGGTACGTTTTCTCACTTGAGGGAACTAATGCTTAAACCAAATACCTTTCCCAGAGTCACATACCTGTTAAACAGCATAGCTTGGATTTCAGTAGGCCTTTTAAAATAAGTCTTGTACTTTCTGCTAATACATTTTAAAAAGAAGAAATAATTTAGTTAATATTTATTATGCTTAATTTGCTGGGTCCTTTATGTATACTTTTCTCAGTGTTGCCCAGACCTTGGGCATTTGTGTACTGCCTTCACATTTTTTGCCAAATCTAGTACTACCTAAACTATTATTTATGTTTAGCATTTTTCTTTTCATTGGGTTTAGGTTTAAACTGACATTTTATAACTTAATTTTGTTTTAAGCAAGAATTCTAGGAAGATAAAGAGCTAGATGCAATAGTTACTTTAAACTATTTATTGAAGTAAATAAAACTACAGAAATAGAAAGTCTTTGTCTACATGCTATCTAAAACCATTTTCCTGGCAGAAGTGCAATATTTTGGGAAACACTGCATTATCTCAGTCTTTGTGATATTCCTGTGAGGTGAGTACTATTATCTCTGAGATTTTACAGGCTTAGAGAGAGTTGTAACTTGGCCAAAGTTACATATCTTAGAAATGGCAGAGCCTGAAATCAGGACAGTCTGTTTTTTTTTCCCTTGCAATGAGAATGTCTTGAATGGCCTAAATTTTGCATAATGGCTAACTGTTTATCCTTTTTTTTTTTTCATATAATTAGAGACTTTTGGCTTATAATTAGTGATAGTTCCCAGGAAACATGGCAACAGATATAAAAAGAATATGTTAGACATTTCTTATTGGAATCTAGGTTTCTATTGAGTCTGGTGTTAGCAAATTTGGAATACTAGACTTCTCAGTACAAGCTCTTCTGTTCTTAAGCTTCTTTCTTTTCTCCTTATAATATAGACTTTACAGTTAGGGGCCATGTTGGAAATTCTTAATTTTTTTTAACATAAAATATTCCTGTTAAATTTGACTCTAAACAAGAATTTTAAGGACCAAAATTAGGAGTAATTGCCAAAATTTCCCCTCCTTATCCCAATAACCATTTTACATTTTTACATTCAAGCCCACACTCTGAAAGCTGGTGTGTTTCCACTATGCCATGGAGCCTTCTGTTTTTGTCTCTAAGATTGTGCTCATCAAGTGTTACGAAAATGATACATAATACGTTAAGATGTATACAGAGGATTAATTAAGACTCTGTAGGGCTCTTTTACATGAATTTTTCTCTATTACATGGAAGTGAGAATTAACAAATTGTACTGGCAAGACTTGTTGCCTGGAATTTGCAGTTAAATCAGGTGGGAGCCTTGGTGATTCTCATCTCCGCGCCCACCCTCTAAGCTTCAGTCTCTCACTTGGACTGCTGCAACAGCTTCCTAAATGGTATCTCTATTAAATTCTTGCTGCTTTCTAATTTTTGGTCCACCCTGCAGCTAGACTGATCTTTTCTAAACAGAAATAGATCATACCACAACCCCTGCTTACAAAACCTTCAGTAGGGTTATATAACAGTTTTGTACTTGGAATGAAATCTGTATCTAGAATAAAATCCAGACTCCTTACCTTCACAATCCTCCATGATCTAGCCCAGCCTTCCTCTCCAATGTCATACCATCTGTTGCTCACGCACTTGGTGTACTGACTGTTCCACTTGGCCTAGAATACTCATCCTCTGATATCTGTATGGCTGCTGCTTTTAATCCTTAGTTAAAAATTTTGAGTGTCATCATCTTTGTACATTTAATCCAAAGTAGAACCCTACTGTTGTTTCATTGGAGTCCTAGAATTTAACACAACTCGGGTTTTGTTTTTTAACTAATTGATTATCAGGTTTACTTACTAGATAAGTAGAAAGGCTGATCCTAGCACAGTGCTTTATACATAGAAGGTGCTTAATAAATCTTCTTTGAATCAATAAATGAAAGAATTTAGGTGTTGTGATAAAAGTAAAAGAAAACAGTTATAGGATCCTAAAGACGCAGTGGCATGAGACGGTTTTGGGGGAGATTGATCTGGCAGTTGTATGAAGAAAAGCTGAAGCCTGAGAAACTAATATGAGTTTTGTTGGAAAAATCCATGTGTTCTGGATTGAACAAGGAACTCGGAAATAAAGAGGTATCTGAGGGCTCAACAGATGTGCTGTGAAGGATGAGAGGGATTGAGCAATTATCCTAAGATTTTGAGCTTGAGGGAACAATGTAAAGATGGTGTAGTCAGTAGCAGTGAAGAAATTTGAAAGGAATACCAACCACTTTTAGGAGGAGTCATTGTTTTTTGAATTTTTAACATGTTAAAACTTAATTGGAATCAGTACATACATAAAATGTATAAAATAATTATATACTGCAACCAAGTTGGGTTTATTCCAGGTGTGCAAGCCTGGTTCAAGGTTTGAATAGTCAGTTGATGTAATCAACCATATCAACAGACTAAATAAAGAAAACTCAAGTAGAATAGTTAAAATAAGGGATTGGTGAGAACATAAGAGAAATTTGGATACCTATTGCCTACAGAATAGTTCAGCAAAATATGCTGCTGTGAGAGCAGCATTGTGAAAATCAGTCTTGTATTTTATAAGCATGTCATAAAATCCAAATCCTGTCGTTATCAGCCATTGTAGACTTTCCCTTATCTCGTCTCACATTCCCTGCCTAGGTTTAATTTTTACCACTTTCCAGTGTAAACTGCCTGTTGCAGCCAGATAAGTTTCCTTGATGCCCTTCCGCCATGTTGAGCTCATTTCAGAATGAAATTACCCATGTACAGGTACAGGTCCTGTCATTTAACTAGCTTTTACTGTGACTTTGGGCAAGTTATTTCACTTTTCTTATCTGTAAAGTCAAGATTATAGTCCTAATTTTCTATTACCTTGCATGTCTTAAATGCATAATAAACATTAGCTACTGACTATACCTGTTCTATTGCTGTATCTTTAAACTCTGATAGCTCTAAAGTGATGCCAAATTGGCTCATAATAGCAGTGAAAAAGGAAGAAGAGAATAGGGAAGGGAGAGTTTTAAAAATGTATGTGATTAGTTTGGTGTATATTCAGAGTTTAAAAGGAATGAATAACAGTTCAATAAAAAGTTGACTTGAAAGAAATAAACACTGAGACTATCCAAAACATACAAAGAACTCTTAAAACTCAATGAGAAAACTTAATGACCTAGTTGAGAAATTAGCAGATCTGAACAGTTCACCAAAGAAATACTGAAGGCAAGTAAGCATATGAAAAGATGCTCATATCATATGTCATTAGGGAATTGCAAACAGTTAGATATACTACATGCATGTTAGAATGGCTAAAACACCTATGGCATCTGTGGTGAGATGTGGAGCAATAGGAACTCTCATTTATTGCTAGTGGGAATGCAAAATGGTACAGTCATTTTGGAAGATAGTTTGACGGTTTCTTACAAAGATAAATAAACATAAGCTTACCATATGATCCAGCAGTCACACTCCTAGATATTTACCCAAATGAGTTGAAGATTTCTGTCCACACAAAAACCTGCACATACATGTTTACAGTAGCTTTATTCATAATTGCCCAAAATTGGAAGCAACTAGTATGTCCTTCAGTAGGTGAACTGATAAGCAAATTGTGGTACATCCATACAGTGGAATGTTATTCAGCACTAAAAAGAAATGAACTATCAAGCCATGAAAAGACACAGGGGAACCTTAAATGTGTATTGCTAGGTGAAAGAAGCCAATCTGAAAAAGATTACATCCTGTATGATTCAACTATATGACATTCTGGAAAAGGCGAAACAAGACAAGTAAAAAGTGGTTGCTAGGGGTTCAGGAGGAGGGGGAAGGGATGAGTAGGTGGAACACAGGGCATTTTGAGGGCAGTGAAATACTCTGTGGTTCTGTAATGCATGTCATGTATTTGTCAAAGCCCATAGATATGTACACACAGAGCGTGAACATTTTTGCATACTATAGACCTTAGCTAATAAAAATGTATCAATATTGGTCATCATTTGTAACAAATGTACCACACTAATACAGAATGTTAATAGAGGAAATTAGGTGGAGGGGGAAGAGGGTCTAATACATGGGAACTCCGTACTTTCTGGACAGTTTTTCTGTAAACTTAAAAATGCCTTGAAAAAGTAAGGCATTGATTTTTAAAAGTGACAGGCTTAATAGGGGAGCCTATTAGGGAACCCATGGAAGCCTGTTTATAATAATCTAATAATAATCTAGTCCTTGTACCTTTTTGAAATATGGACGCTCAACTATAAAATCATTATTTTTTTCACTCAAGAGTCAAAAAACACTAGCACCCATTATAAAAAACAACAAAACCTGAGAAAAATAACTTTTTAAATGCCAGATTTTGCCAGAGAAAATTCATGGGTAACCTGGAAGTTGGTTGTGAGTGCTGGAGTCTCAGGAGGGAACCTGAGAAATTTAACTCAAAAATGTAAAGGAGCCATTTATGACACTTGGGTGAAATGATAAAATAATTTTCCCTTATGTGTTTACATCATTGGTCATCAGGTTTTGGAGGCAGTGCATTCCAGCTTGTTCAGGCCTGATGGTTAGGTTCCTGCCTTGCATGGACCCACCTTAACCCCTGCACTTGTTCTTTCCTTTCCTTTCTATCACAACATACCTATCGTTCTAGGCTGTGAACACACCCTTTTTCCTTCAGGGTGTGTTCAAGTGAATTTAAAAATAAATTCTGTGTCAAATAAGAAATGTAGAAAGTGCTGCCATGTGAGGAAGCACTGGAGAATCTTTTTTTTTTTTTTTGTGGTACGTGGGCCTCTCACTGTTGTGGCCTCTCCCATTGCGGAGCACTGGCTCCGGACGCGCAGGCTCAGCGGCCACGGCTCACGGGCCCAGCCGATCCGCGGCATGTGGGATCTTCCCGGACCGGGGCACAAACCCGTGTCCCCTGCATCGACAGGTGGACTCTCAACCACTGCGCCACCAGGGAAGCCCTGGAGAATCCTTTTGAAGAGTGAAGAATCCTTTGATTTAAATATGTAACTCTTCCCCTCCCCAGTTTATTTTATAGTAGATTCATATTTTGACTTAACTAATTAAAGCCAAACACACGTGAAGGAGACTTAGCAGCATTAAAGATTTATTTTGTGAGAAAAATTAACTTTAGAATGTTCAGTATGCAGTGCTGGTTTATTAATGTCTGTTTTCTGCCTGGATTTTATTTGTGTTTGTTTGATCTTACATTTTATTTTATTTTTTAATATTTATTTATTTATTTTGGTTGCACAGGGTCTTGGTTGTGGCATGTGGACTCTTAGTTGCGGCATGCATGCGGGATCTAGTTCCCTGACCAGGGATCGAACTCGGGCCCCCTGCATTGGGAGCGCAGAGTTTTACCCACTGGACTACCAGGGAGGTCCCTGATCTTACATTTTGAAACTGCATTTTAAACAGAGGTTTTATTTTTATGCCCCTTCACAGTTTATCAGATTTGGGTTGTGTAAAAAACATTGACAAATACACTTCACTACAATTTTGAAATCTCTTATGTTATTTAGCTTTCATTGTTGAACAATATTATTGCACACTCTCCTGAACCTGACACATTGTTCTAGGTGATTTAAAATAATATTTTGTGTTTGCCTGACTAACAAGGGCATAGGTTAGTAACAGCCAGACAAACAGCCAGAGAAAACTTTTTTGAAAATAAGGGATAAGTATATGTAGGCATGTATCTTCTGTGGTTTATAGGTAAAAATCTAGCATTTAATTAATTCAGTTCATTTAACTAACTTTAATCAATTAGCCATCTACAAGTGCTGATCATTAGGCTTCTTAACTAAACAAGATAAGACATTGTCTTGTTTAGTTACTATTTTGACTTTTTCCATTGTTTTCCAGTCTACTGATTTACATAGGTGGAATCATTTATGGCCAGAGTGGTTGTGATTTGTCCCAGGTCACAGTGGTAGAATTTCTAGTCGAATATCAGTTACTGCCTCTGTGTTTTACATAACCTTGTTGTGAAACTACTGGTGTAGCTTTCTTTAATGTAACATCAGGTACTTAATCATTCAGTTTTGTGACTGGTTTTCCAGGTTAATAACATAGGATAGGAAGTCAACAATTTTATTTTTAAACTCACTAGTATGTAAATATTGATTTTGGTAATTTTGGTAAAAAATGTGCACATGCTAGAAAAATGTGATTGTCATCCTAAACGCATTCTCAAATTAGTAAGTAGAGTGTTTTTACATTATAGTTAGTTACTATATACTTAGTATTATTTAGTTATACTTACTGGCTACTTCTGAAAAGTCTAAGATATTTGGGGTAAAGATGTAAATCTCTGAGAATTAGATAATTTTGTGTGAGATTTGAATGCACAGAAAGAGTTTAAATTCAATTCAAAGATTTATGACAGGGTTTCCTTCACACATAAGGATTATTTCTAAGTTTGATGTTTGTAAATCAGGTAGAGCCTATTTCTACAGCGTAGAATACCTCTGATTTCACGTTTTGGAGCATTTGGTCTGCATGCTAGACCTGTTTTATTAAAATGTTGAATGGTTTAAAGGTTGTTTGCTTTTTGTAAACACACATGTACTAGTCTGACCTTAATTTTTTTTCCTTTTGACTTTCCCCAAATTAATGATGTTTAACAGCAGAAATCTAGTTTTATATTTGTTGGTTGCAGTTGTTAAAATGATTAGAAAAGTATACAGTTAGCATTTTGACATATGAATTGAGAGTTGAAACATCAGTATAAAATGTTTCAGATTTATTTAGAAAGATGGGAAATTCTTTCATTGTTAATGATCCTTTAAAATGTATAATTTTAACTTGGAAATTGGTCTTCTTAATAATTCATAAGCAACACCTGGAAAGCATTTGAAGAATGCTTTAGAATTCTTCAGAATTTTAGATATATTTTAGATCTCTTGTCTCATTTGTAGAGGTGAGAAGAGCTTTGTAGCATAATCTTCATTTTCCTTCACTGACTTGGTTTTGGTTAAGGGAGATTTAAAAACACTTAAAACATACTGTATTATTGTCTTAGTTTGAGTTGATTCCATGTGAAAAGTTATCCAGACATTGTCAAACAGTTATTCAAGAGGTTAATTTGCATGCAATTTATGTGCATGTGACTTCATTTAAAGCAAAGGTCTAAACTTTCTTCCCTACCAATTTATACTTCTCTGTGCATTTTTGTATTGTGCTATGAATTTAGGTATTTAGTAACTAATAAGAAAGCTTTGTATAAATTTTACTCAAAAAGATGACCTATGTGGTTAGTAGTTGACATAGTTTATTTCTAATTGTCTTTCATTTTGTAGAGAGCTACTGAGCCAAGCCAGGCTGTATGCCATTGCTGCTGAAAAAAAGAATTATCTTCAAGAGGAGGCCACTTCTTCTCATAGAAGGAATACCAGTCAGTTTGATTGGGCTCTAATGAGGCTAGATAATTCTGTTCGAAGAACTGGCCGCATCCCTAAGACTCTTCTACAAAAAGTCTTTGATAACACCTGCCACTCAGGTATTTCAAGATTTTCTGTTCAAAAAGTTGAACTTAAGTACTGGTTTGGTGGTAAGCTCATTATAGAGCACATTACTTGATACTTCAAATTTTGTTATTTCTATTCATGATTTTATGTTATGATTGTGATCTGTTTTTCCAACTCATCAGAGCAAAGTTTTGAGTAAAACATTTTGTTTTGCATGTTTATTTCAAAATCAGCAAATAAAAATGGTCTTTTCCCACAGTTTATGAAGGAATCACTTTGAGTGGTAAATTTTCTTGGAAGATATTAGTTTTTCTTATCTTCTATTGTATAGTGTCTGCTTTCCCTAAGATAATCACATATGACAAATTCCCAGAAAGACTGATAATCACTATTTCCCTTTCATTTTCACTTAGCTATTAAAATTTATTTGAGTCACTTATGCAACTTTGATAATCTGATAGAAACTTGCCCTCAACACCCCCCCAAAAAAAACCCTAACCACACATGCTCACACAAAAGCCCACGTGCAAGCCACACACATAATTTTGTATATAGTTTGAGAGCATTCACCAGCTTCCCAAAGCCCATCCATGATTTCAGTCACATTAAGCTGTAGAATCTAATGATGAGGGATACTAAAGAAGTATCAGTAATAATTTGCATTTAAAGACAGTTTTTATGATTTTCTCTCTTTGATTTATTGAGTTGTATGGCTATCACCGCAGTCAATTTTAGAACATTTTTATCACCCCCAAAAGAAACCTCCATACTCCTCAACATCAGTCCCTAGACCTCCATCCCTTCCAGCCCTAGGCAACCACTAGTGTACTTCCTTGTAGATTTGCTTATCCTGGATACTTTGTATAAATGGAATCATGAAATAAGTGGTTTGTTTTTGTTTTAAAGTCAGTTTTCAGAGACATGTGGATAAAGGGAGAAGGAAGTTAATATTTTGTAGAGGATTATAAATCTAAGTTGGATATTCTTGGGTTTTAATTGTACTGCTTTGTACTATTTTCATAAGATACTGAGAAGTTTAGCCTTTCTATTGCAGTGAACACTAGGTTCTTCGTAGTCTTGCAGATTGTATAGATTTATAATCTTAGCTTCCCTAAGAAAACAGATCAGTTTTAAAAACTTGTAGTAAAAAAAAAAAAAAAAAAAACTTGTAGTAACATTGTAAGTGATACTTGTTGATTGGGATAGGATTTTTCTGATGTATGAGTACTCTTTTAATATTATCTTTAGTGAGGCAGGAGATTTTAAAATATTTACAGATTTCAACTTAAGTTTTGATATTTATCTGCATGGTATTGATACTATGTTAAATATTATACGTTAACCTGTTTTCATAGGTAGCCGAGGTGGTAATCAAGCCTTGCTTCTGCTGCGCAGCTGTGGTTCTCTCTTGCCTGAACTAAAGCTCTCAGAGAGAACAGAATTTGCTCATAGGATATGGGACAAACTTCAGAAATTGGGTATGATTGTATGAATATATGATGTGTATAAAGGGTGTAGATACTTTTTCTTTTAGTAAAAAAGAATTTCTTTTCATAAATGCTGTAGTTCAGTTTTATGGAAGGGTTTTACTTGATTCATATTTTTTTGTGATATGACTTATTTGGTGAGTTATAGTGACATCTAGGGGCATTAAGAATAAAATAATTTTTCATAACAAGTATTACTTTTAGGGTAAGTTAAAAAGAACGAAGTAGAAAGACATTTAGTCTGTCAAAGTTATAAGTGCACATACTATTTGACCAAGCATTTCTATTTGTTAGAATTTATTAACATATCAAGCATTTCAGTGTTTTAATATGTTTATACTTAAAAAAATTCCTTTTGATGTACAGTTGATTTACAATATTATATTAACTTGAGGTGTACAACATAGTCTGTTAGAGTTTAGATAGATATACTCACACGTGCAAAAGGATATTCTTCATTGTAGCTTGTTTGCAAAAGTAAAAATTGGAACCAACTCTAATGTCCCTCACTAGAGGTTTGGTTAAATAAATTATGGAGTGTCTGTAAAATGGAATACGGTGCAACCATTAAAAGAATGGAGTTCTTCATATACTAATGTGGGGTTTTCTCCAAAATATAATTAAAAATTAAGATGCAGAACAGAGTGTATAATTTGATACCATTCTGAAGGAAAATGTTTATATGTGTATGTGCATATGATATTAAAATATTTCTGGAAGGATGATAAACACTAGATACAATTTTTACTCTATACTTTTAAAAAAAATTATAGTTGATTATCCTATACCCTTTTATACTTTTTCATTTTGGGGCTATGAATAGTACCTATTCAAAAAGTAAAATAGTTTAAAAGATCATTTGATAAAATTCAGTGTTCATTCCTGATTTAAGAAAATCTTAAAGCAAACTAGAAATATCTATATGTCAGTAAGTCACATAATTTAAAAACACATGTTGAACTGGGAGAAATATTTGTGAGAATGGTTATATTCTAAAATAGAAAAGAGCCCTTACATAGTAGTCATAACATTAATACCTCAATAGAAAGATAGACACGCATTACTTTCTATTATAATTGTTCACAAACATGTCTTCTCTCTATACTGTATATCCTTTGTGAGAGTAGAATTCATAACATCTTTGTTTTTCTCTTTGCCAGTAGAATAATGCTTTGAACTTATTACACTTGTTAACTAGTTGTTGAATTAATATTGTTAGAAACCTGGTAGATTGCTACCGTGACTCTTGTTCACAGACTTTTTTTAAGCTGTAAGAGATTTTTTAGCTTAGGCAATATGTCCAAAGTTACAGAATGAGCTGTGACAGATCCGAGACTGGAACTGCGTTTTCCAGACTAAAGGGGATTCTTTAGTCCCCTTTAGTCTGGAAATGATAGGCTCTCATTTCAATGTTGCCATATGCTAAATTTTTTTTTTTTTTTTTGTGATACGCGGGCCTCTCACTGTTGTGGCCTCTCCTGTTGCGGAGCACAGGCTCCGGACGCGCAGGCTCAGCGGCCATGGTTCACAGGCCTGGCCGCTCTGTGGCATGTGGGATTTTCCCGGACCAGGGCATGAACCCGTGTCCCCTGCATCGGCAGGCGGACTCTCAACCACTGTGCCACCAGGGAAACCCTAAATTTTTAAAAATAGAATTACTTCTGGTGTACTTCTTGGCCACATCATGATAATATATGTCTCCTTAAGTTTTTTTATTCAGGTTATTTATCTTTTCTGGAGTGTTCTTTTGTTTCTTACTCTTTAAGTCAATCCATTTTTCAAGCTATAATTTAAATCCCTGCTTTCTAGAGTTTTACCTCCAATCCCAATTAGTGTCTCATCAGTTTCCTGCATTAGAATTGTGAATTTGTCTTTTTTTTTTTCTTTGGCTGCATTGGGTCTTCGTTGCTGCATGCGGGCTTTCTCTAGTTGCAGTGAGTGGCAGCTACTCTGTGTTGTGGTGTGTGGACTTCTCATTGTGGGTTTTCTTGTTGCGGAGCACGGGCTCTAGGCATGTGGGTTACAGTAGTTGTGGCACGCGGTCTCAGCAGTTGTGGCACACGAGCTTAGTTGCTCCACGGCATGTGGGATCTTCCTGGACCAGGGATCGAACCTGTGTCCCCTGTACTGGCAAGTGGACTCTTAACCACTGCGCCACCAGGGAAGTCCCTGAATTTGTCTTTTTAATAGATATTCTTCTCTTGGAGGCTGATGATCTTATCTTATTCATATTTAGATCTTTGTCATGAACCTTCCAGTGTTTTGCACATGTTGGGTACTAAGGTAGTAATAGTTGAAATTGTAGAAAATGTTCAAGCAAATTTAACTTGACTTCAAAAAAATTCAAATTCTACTTCATTAAATAGTAAATCTATTAGTATTAACATGGTTCGAATGCAAAAGGTTCAATAAAGTGTATAGTGAAAGGCTTTGACCTATGTTCCCCAGACACCCAGTTCCACTCTTGGGGCCAGTCAGTCAAATCTAACTTAAAAAAAACTCTCTAAGAAAATAATCACATTTTGGAAAAAGATAGATGTAAATTTTTTAGAAAACTATTTCTTACAAAGGCTGTTAATCTATTTGGGATTGCAAAAAACCTTGATCACTAGAACTCTGGTTTAGAGACAAAGGTAGGGAGGGATAAAAACTACTCTGAACAAAAAAGTGCAAACATGTTTTTAAGTATTGGTATTAAGGACAGGTCCACATTTAATATATTTATATAATCTTAATGAAGGGAACTGTATAATGACATCTTAAAGTTTTCAGATGACACCGTATTTTTCTTGAACAGTAAAATGTCAAGCTAATTAACATAACTACACATAAAAAGCCCTGTGAGATGACAGAAAAGTGGCAGGTGACTTTTACTGTGGGCAAGCACAAGGTAATACATGGAAGAGCGAATAATTATCCAAAATACACCAATGGATGAGCACTAATCTAGCAAGAAACCTGGCTTTTATCTAAAATAGTAATATTTTAGGATATTCTTTCAGGTTTGAACAAAATTAAGTATAAGATAAATGTAAGTGGATGACAATTTACAAAATTATTACATAACGAGATTGAACAAGAACATAATATTAAAACATTAAAAGTAATGGACAGCAGAGCCAGAGTCATGAGATAGTATTAGAGGTATAAGGGTATATGGTAAGATACATAAGGAAATGCTATTATATAGCTTTTGATTATTAAAGTAAGATATTTTAGGATTATGTCCCTAAACTTTGAGTTTTTAATTTAAATTTTAAAGATTTTAATTCACTCTATGAAAGATATACTATGTATTTTTTAAAAATTATTCTTCAAGAAATGACCCATGAAATTAACTAGACATAATAGTAAATATGGGGATAAAATTTTTACTGAAGTTCACAGAAACGTTTTTGTCATCTGTAGAACAATGTCAATGTGGCAGAAATAAAGAAATAAAACCCACTTGAGTTATGTTAACATTGATCTTGACTAAAATCTGTATGAAAATCCAGAGTAGATGTTACTTATCTGGATTTTCAGCAGTTTCCTCAGCTTTTCCAGCACACTAGAGTAAATACCTTTATAAAATTATAGACTATAACTTCCTCAGCCTTAGAGCTGTAGCCAGCCATTGTTAGAGTTCAGCTTGAGTTGATGGTTTTTTGAAAGTTCTCAGACACTACATGGTAACCCTGTTGCATAATTATATTACAGATGTGGACTTGCATATGGTTTCCTATAAGGCCCTGTATAAAGTATTACAATGGTTAAGAGATTGGGCTCTCAAGGCAGACTACCTACATTCAAATTTATGGTCACATACTAGCCTTGTGGCCTTGGGTAAATGGAAGAGTCAGTTTTCCTAATCTGTAAGATGGGGATGATAACAGTACCTTCCTGAAAGCTGTTGTGAAGAATAATTCAACCTCTGTATGCAGAGCACTTAGTACAGTGCCTGAAACATAGTAAATACACTACATGTCTAAGGTTAAAAACAAGTTTTCATTTAATAGAACTGCACTCTACTGCTTTGAATGTCAAACTGACACCACAGGCCTGTGTAGCCACAGGCAGTTGAATAAAGATATAAAATTTAATTCCTGACAATTTAGTAAAACATGTTAGCACTGTATTGATATGGTAACCCTGATGTCATGTTGTGCGTTGGTATAGTAAGGCTGAGTGGTAACCTTAATTGATATGGCCTTAGGCAAGATAAACATAGAAAGAGGGCTTCCCTGGTGGCGCAGTGGTTGAGAGTCCGCCTGCCGATGCGGGGCACACGGGTTCATGCCCTGGTCCGGGGGGATCCCACATGCCATGGAGTGGCTGGGCCCGTGAGCCATGGCCGCTGAGCCTGCGTGTCCGGAGCCTGTGCTCCACAACGGGAGAGGCCACAGCAGTGAGAGGCCCGCGTACCGCAAAACAAAAACAAAAACAAAAAAACATAGAAAACAAAAGGCATTGGAATACAGGTAATTAACAATAGCAGACTAGAAATGGTGTTCAGCAACTAGAAATGGAGTGGAAATGGAGCCTTCAAACACTGAGTAGCCTGGTTAGTAAATAAGCAAAATTGTTAGCACAGTCCTACCTGTATATAACAACTGCAGTCACAATTCATCCATCTCAGGGTATCTGTAATGTGGCAAGGACTGCTTTATAAGGAAAAATCTTTCAGCCACTTTAAATGTAGGGGTCTTACTATTATAAAACTCTTAGAGGAAAACATAGGCAGAACACTCTATGACATAAATCACAGCAAGATCCTTTTTGACCCACCTCCTAGAGAAATGGAAATAAAAACAAAAATAAACAAATGGGACCTAATGAAACTTAAAAGCTTTTTGCACAGCAAAGGAAACCATAAACAAGATGAAAAGACAACCCTCAGAATGGGAGAAAATATTTGCAAATGAAGCAACTGACAAAGGATTAATCTCCAAAATTTATAAGCAGCTCATGCAGCTCAATATCAAAAAAATAACCCAATCCAAAAATGGGCAGAAGACCTAAATAGACATTTCTCCAAAGAAGATATACAAATTGCCAACAAACTCATGAAAAGATGCTCAACATCACTAATCATTAGAGAAATGCAAATCAAAACTACATTGAGGTATCACCCCACACCAGAATGGCCATCATCAAAAAATCTACAAACAATAAATGCTGGAGAGGGTGTGGAGAAAAGGGAACCCTCTTGCACTGTTGGTGGGAATGTAAACTGATACAGCCACTATGGAGAACAGTATGGAGGTTCCTTAAACAACTAAAAATAGAACTACCATGTGACCCAGCAATCCCACTACTGAGCATACACCCTGAGAAAACCATAATTCAAAAAGAGTCATGTACCACAGTGTTCATTGCAGCTCTATTTACAATAGCCAGGACATGGAAGCAACCTAAGTGTCCATTGACAGATGAATGGATAAAGATGTGGCACATATGTACAATGGAATATTACTCAGCCATAAAAAGAAATGAAATTGAGTTATTTGTAGTGAGGTGGATGGACCTAGAGACTGTCATACACAGTGAAGTAAGTCAGAAAGAGAAAAAGAAATACCATATGCTAACACATATATATGGAATCTAAAAAAATAAAAAATGGTTCTGAAGAACCTAGGGGCAGGACGGGAATAAAGACACAGATGTAGAGAATGGACTTGACACGGGGAGGGGGAAGGGTAAGCTGGGAAGAAGTGAGACAGTGGCATGGACATATATATACTACCAAATGTAAAATAGCTAGTGGGAAGCAGCCGCATAGCACAGTGAGATGAGCTTGGTGCTTTGTGACCACCTAGAGGGGTGGGATAGGGAGGGTGGGAGGGAGACTCAAGAGGGTGGCGATATGGGGATATATGTATATGTATAGCTGATTCACTTTGTTATAAAGCAGAAACTAACACAGCATTGTAAAGCAATTATACTCCAATAAATATGTTAAAAAAAATACAGGGGGTCTTGTCAGCATTTTCTAACAGGAAGGGAATACTATGCTTCATAAGTAAGAGAACTTTTAATCCTTGAATAGGCAGTTACTTGTAACTGTCCATTAATTCAGTAATTACTCTCTTGTATGCTTAGTTTCCTCTGTTCTGGCAGAATTTCTATATAGGTGGGTCTAAATATGGGGTATAATGCTGAAGTGATCATTTTACCCTCCTTGTTTGTTACGTTTAAGTGCACATATTTCAGTTGTGTTAAAGGGTATGACTTTAAGTGATCTTCTAAAAATTTCATTTAAATTTCATTTGTAGGTACTGTGTATGATGTAAGTCACTATAATGCTTTGCTTAAAGTCTACCTTCAAAATGAGTATAAATTTTCACCAACTGACTTCTTGGAAAAAATGGAGAAAGCAAACATTCAACCAAATCGAGTAAGTAGTTGCTATTATAAATGTTTATTGGTCATATCCACTTTTATTTTTACCCAGAAAAAAAAATTTTTTAGGCAGTATTAACTGGTCCATTTCATTGACAGGTGACATACCAAAGGTTGATTGCTGCTTATTGTAATATGGGAGATATTGAAGGTGCCAGGTATGTAGTTCTATAAATGTATGTTTAAGCCAACAAATTTGTAAGTCTTGTAAACCTAGAATATTTTCATTCTTTTTTTTCTAAGTTTCTACTTAGTAAGAAAATTATTTCAGAAGTATTTTAACCTAGCAAATTTGGTCATATGACTTAGATAAAATATAAAATTTTGTAAAAGGGGAAATGTAATTGAAAATTGCTGTTTTAATTAAAAATTTCATTTACTGGAGCAGAAGTTTAAAATTGTTGAGGTACAAAGCTGGCTTTACTTTTTTTTTAATTGCTGTTTCCAAAAGTAAATGTTCTTAACCATTTATACTGTATTCATTTATAAAACTGATAATATTCTCTTTTTTCAGTGATTTGTATAAAATTAGTTATGACATTTCTCTGCTCATGTAAAATTTATTAATACTTTTGGATGGAGGGTTTAGGAAATAAGGAATAAATTGAAATGTACAATCTCATTTTTAATGAAATGAATCACTAAACTTTATGCTTTTTAAAGGTTAATTAGTACAGAAGAAACAATCAGATTTTTAAAACTTACCTACTGTTTTTAACAAGAGTACTTCAAGACTATTGATAGAACTTCAGGGAGTGGAATTTTGTGTGCACATGTTGTAAAAGGTGTTTTTCATGTGTATTTCTAAGAAGTATTTTTATTTCTCTTTTGTTGCAGCAAGATTCTTGGATTTATGAAAACTAAGGATCTTCCAGTCACAGAGGCAGTATTCAGTGCTCTTGTTACAGGGCATGCAAGAGCTGGGTAATGTTCCACCTAAGGTTTTATTCTCAAGTGAGATTTAAATTACAGAAAATTATTGTGGAAAATTCTTAAACTATGTTTATCTACCTCTCAAAAAAAATCTTGAGTGTGTGTGGTAGAACATGCACATCTTAAAATAAATTATTCTTAAATTTATCTGTTTCATCAAACTTTTATTTGAAGATTTCAGTTTTAAAAATTGGACTTGATCCAAAGTAACTGACTTTGTAAAGTTTATTAACTACTCTGCTAGTGACCTGGAAAATATTTTTATTTTTGAAGAATAATTTACTAAATGTTATTCTTTCCTAAAAAGGTAAATTTAAGTGACAACATACCAAGTGAAAGAGGGCACGTTATTTAATGTCTATGTAATTATTATTTAATTTGGTTTCTCTTTTGGAAAAGTCACCTATAAAAATTTGAGATGTTTATGATCTTTATTATTTCAGAAATCTGTTACCAGTTTAATATGTATTTATTCTTTTCTGATGTTATGATTCTAAATGGTACTTGAGAATTTTAGTAAGCGTAAGTAATACATTCTAGATTAAATGATATGACATTTGGCAGTATTATGGTAATCTATTTTATTTTCTTTGAATTAACTTACAGAGATATGGAGAATGCAGAAAATATTCTCACAGTGATGAAAGAGGCTGGAATTGAGCCTGGTCCAGACACATACCTAGCACTGTTGAATGCATATGCTGAGAAGGGTGACATTGACCATGTTAAACAGGTGTGACTTATATAAATAAACATACTTTAAAATAATTTGTATAAACTGTGCTACATTTTGCAGGATGCAGAAAAGTGTAGTTTATATGTTTTTAAAGATATCTCTTGTAGACAGTCTTGAAGGAGAATTCTTACTGTAGTTCAGTACTTTGGTGTTGATGTAACAGTTATTGTTGGAATAGAATGTTTCTCTGTTTCATAAAAGAAGTCTTAAACCTTTAGATGGTATGTGTTTCTAATTTTTTTAAATCTTGGTATTTTATTTAGCTCTAATAAAAAAAAAAACTTGTGTCTAACTTGTTCTTCTAATTTCTGGAACTGTCTATAGACCCTGGAGAAAGTGGAGAAGTCTGATCTTTACCTTATGGATCGTGATATATTGCAAATTATCTTTAGCTTCAGTAAAGCTGGGTATCCTCAATATGTCTCAGAAATTTTGGAAAAAATTACATATGAAAGAAGATATATTCCAGGTAGTTTTACAATTTTTATATTCATGATTTTTCTAAAAATAAGAATTACTATTTTTACATGATGGAAAGGGCATTCTTTAACAGTAGGGTATTGTGGTAGATGAACATAGGATTCTTTTAAAGTCAGCTTAATAAACTGAAAAACTTGAGTGAATGAATACGTGGGAATGTTTTGATTTGGAAGTATTTCACTATTATTTAGGCAGATAAATCCTTTTGGTATTTGTAGTTCATAAGTTTGTCTTTCATATTGGTAGCAGTGTAGAAATATTGTTCAAATCAGTAACAAAAGATGTCTTTGTTTTCTTTCCAGATACAATGAACCTCATTTTGCTTTTAGTCACAGAAAAATTGGAAGATACAGCATTGCAGATTTTATTAGCATGTCCTATATCAAGGGAAGACAGTCTGAGTGACTTTGGCAGTTTCTTTTTACGACACTGTGTGACTATGAATACGGTATTTACATAGTCCATTTTTTCTTTGTAGACAATGTAATTGGCAGTGAAACAATATTCTTTAAAATAAGAGAACATATTATGAGATTAGACCAACTATAAATATTAAGAGAACTTTGTTTTTGTGTTGGAAGATTATTGGATAGAAAGAGGGTGAGAAGTTCAAATTTTTTATCTCAAAAGTGGTAGAATATTTCAGAAGGTCAAATGGTAGGATATTTGCAGATTCAGCTGATGTGGTGCCTTTCTTTTCTAGCCTGCAGAGAAGCTTAAAGACTACTGTAAGAAGTTAAAGGAAGCCCAGATGCACACATCTCCTTTCCAGTTCACACTCCACTGTGCTTTACTAGCCAAAAATATGGGTACTATATTCTCGTAATTAAAACCCACATAAGTAAGTTTTGCTGGGGTAGCTTTGTAATATAATATTTTATGGTGTCTCTTTCAGATTTGGCAAAAGCTCTAATGAAGGCTCTGAAGGAAGAAGGTTTTCCTATCAGAACTCATTATTTCTGGCCATTACTGGTTGGACATCAGAAGGAGAAAAATGTTCAAGGTTAGGTTTTACCTTTTACAGATTTAATAGTGGTTTAGATATCCAGTATAACAGTTTCTACACACATCTGATTATTTGGGAAAACATGCTTATTAGATCTTATGAGAAAATAGAATTAAGTCGTAGTAAAGTATTAGGTAAACGTTTAAAAAACAAACATAATGGATTTCTTTCATCTTAATTTCTTTTTTTTTTTTTTTTTTTTTTTTGCGGTACGTGGGCCTCTCACTGTGTGGCCTCTCCTGTTGCGGAGCACCGGCTCCGGACGCGCAGGCTCAGTGGCCATAGCTCACAGGCCCAGCCGCTCCGTGGCATGAGGGATCTTCCTGGACCAGGGCACGAACCCGTGTCCCCTGCGTCGGCAGGTGGACTCCCAACCACTGCGCCACCAGGGAAGCCCTTAATTTCATTTCTTAATTCATCTCTGATCTTGATATTCAGAGTTGTGATTGTGGTTTTAAATAATTCATTGTTTTTAAGTTTTTCAAAAAACTCTTTAGTTCTTGATTTTACATACATACAGTGTTTGAAATTAGTTTAGCCTTATTAAAGATAAAATATATACAATCAGACCATTTTCTTTGTGGACCAGTCTTATTTCTTCTTAACTGAGCTGAGTTAAAATAATAGGAAAGGCAGGAAAACTTTTATTGCAAAATGAATGCTCATGACCTGACAGCCAACTGATTGAAGGACAGAAATGTTCAATCTTTCAGGTTCTTAAGTACGTTTAAGCATTTAGCATACTTTTACCTGTACACATGGGATGTCTATAGGATATGAATAAGAATTGAACAAATATTAAATTTTAGAGTACAGTATCTAATTCTTTGGTTTGCATTATTGGTAATTCAGAAAGAGTAGTCTCATAAAAAGATGCTTTTAACAGAAGTACTTCCCCCTTGGGGAAACAAAAAATGGTCTTTTTCATTTTATCTCGCCGTATAATGTGCTTTAGAATGAGATGCAGAGTTGTTAGTATGACATTGGGTGACAAACAAAATGCACAAACAACAAAAAAAAGTGCTTTTAGCAGACTTTCATATTGCAATTTTATTTAAATATATAGCTGTCTTCTGGTTTAAAGGAAATAGTGAAACAAGTATTCCCTAATTGTTTCTGGCTGTAAAAGTCTCTAAATCCTTTTTAGAAAAATTTTTGTGAAAACAATATGCTGGTTGATTAACTCTTTGCATATCCTCCAGTTCTGAAAACTCTAAGAGTTAACCTTTAACCCTAGTATTTTTGAACCACAGAAAGTTTGCATCATTCCATGAAAATCTTTGGCCATGTTAGTATTGTCCACAATTCACAGATATGAAAAGACTTTTGGTACTCCTGTTGAAATGTTTGTTTATTCATCAGGTAAATTTCATTTTCTCAGCCTATCATGGTATCTAGACTTGAATTGGTTACTACATTTTTACTACTTAGTAAACGTGAAATAATTCAGGTAATTCTTTCCATAGTTGTAGCTCAAACTAGTAGAAAAGTGGACTTTATCTTGAAGCCATTTTTTTCTTAGAATCGTAGAATCAAAGGTGCCTTGTTGAAAGCTCACATTATATTAATGAAGGAACTGAGAGCCCAGAGAGATTCAGTGGCTGATCTTAGGTTCCACATCTAGTTGTCAGAAGTGCTGGGATTAGAACTAGGATTTCTGTCCTCCTGTTGTAAATACTTATTTTTAATACCATAACACCTCCATATTAGACACTTGTAAATATGCCGTACTTGTTTTATAAAAATTCTTAGCTCTTGGTTAAAAATTAGGTATCGATTTTGGCATTAAGGACATATTTAAAAAGTGGTACCAAGTTTTTTAATCAGTGAAGGTTTTAACTGGAAAAACAGGAAAGCTGGAAAGTTAACTTGAGAGTACAAGAGACTGTCAGCTGTTTTACAGTTTTTAAAAAGTACTTTCTCCTTTGCAGGAAGTCCTGAAATAGAGTAAAGTATGTATTCTACAGTCTTTTCTTCATGTAACAGGGAAATGGCTGTATATATTCTATATAGTTTCTTTAGTGTAAGATAAGAAAGTAAGATTCTTTTTAGTGCAGTCAATTTGTTTTTTGTCTGGGGAAAGTCATTATAAACTGGTAGAAATAAATAATTAACAGAAGAAAATAATGACTACAGAGATGGAGGATGTAGAGGAGTGTTTCATAAGGAATAAATAAAACCCTTCAGGAAATCAAAGAAAGGTATGTAGAGGTCAGATCAGACTGAACCAAGTGTTCAACAATAGGATGATCAAACTTTTATTGAATTCTAGAATTTTCCTGGCTGCAAATTTGGCCAGCCCTTAAAAAAGATTCTTATAATGACTTCCTCATGGCTTATCTTGCTAGTATTTTTCTCTGTTGTGCAAATGGAAAAGTCCTCTCTTAGAATTTTAGCAAATTGGCGCAAGTGAGAGGAAATAATGCAGAGTGATTGAGGGATTATCTACATCCCTTGGTATATTTAGGAAACATGAAAATAAGAATATAAAACAGGTAAAATATAAAAGGAAGGGCTGGTATGAAAACCTAAATGCCAGTTGAGTGAATGGTTGAGTAGATGATACTTTTTAAAAAGTAAGAAATTGCCTCCTCGTAAAGTGAGCGCTCTGGGTAGAGTCTAAAATTATGTGGAGTAAAGAGTCCTAGTTGGTGGAATTTGTTCAGGAAAACCATATATCTTTCCCAATAGTTTGAACTACTTTAATTCTTATAAAACTTTTTGAATGGAGACTTTCCTTTAGATTCATAAACTTTCTTGTGCCTACATTTGAAATATTTTTACTAGATTGTTTAAATTTTCTAAGTTCACAGAGGTTTGGGATCCTCATTTATCTAAGTTAACATATGATTATTTTAATCTTTTATTTTAAAAACAAATATGAATTGTATTTTTGAGGAGGATATTTGTAGGTATGTCAGATCAATCACCTTTCTTTCTCCTTATTGAGAAGTGTTTCCCCCTTCCTGTCCAACTATAGTTACTGAAGGGAATATCCTTGTGTGCTTCCTCAGAGTGCTTGAGGGAGTGATTGATCTTGGCTGAGCAATGGTGTGAACCCAGGTTTTCTTAAACCTGCTTTAGTTTCAGTTGGAAAGATACATGAGTTACAAATGCTACCAACCGAGGTCATCTAAACGAGCAGAATGCACTCCTCTCCCTGAAAAACATTATTGGAAAAATGAATTAAGAGAATAAAATATATTTGAGGCATAGATGATGAGGGGAAGTGTTTGTATAGGAATAGGAATCTTCTATCTGTAGTCAATTTGTTGGCCTGTTTTCAAACATTAGAAAATGAAATAGAGTTACCTTATGCTAAATTTTAGAAATTATTAGAGTATTTTAAGACAGCTAAAAAAATTAAATCACTGTTACTATTAACATTTGTTTAGTATTTTTAGGGTTTCACACTTTTTTTTTTTTTAGTTTTAATGACCATCCTGAGAAGTAAATAGGCAGCTGTATTATCATTCCTGTATGCAAAATGACTTGATCCCACATCCTTCTGATTGGAGGGAAAAGTGTAGGTTTTTGCAGTTTTGTAGTGTTACAAGCACCTGCCAGCAATTAGGAGACAAGGTTTCTTTTTCAAGACACGTCTCTGATCTTGAAGAAATCGCTTACTTTAACATTTTTGTTAAAATACAGATTATTGGACTTCTAAAGGCATTTCCAGCTTTATTTAAATAGAGAAGTGTACACCCCCCTTCTCCCTGCCCACCCAGTAGGCTGAAATGAAAGTCTTGTTAGTATGAACCTGATATATTGATCTAAACTGAGATGTAATACTGCGGTTCTTTTTGTTCAGTATGTTCTGTTTTTTTTCTGTTGTCCTCCATCTTCCTGTAGGCCTAGACCACAGAATTTCTTCCATACCTGTGGGTAATATTTACAATTTTTGTTACTTTGCTTCTATCCATTCAATAGGCATGAACTCTTATAGGTCAGAAAATTGTTCTATTTATTGAGTGCCTTGACTCGTATTGCCTTGCTTAATCCATGGATGGTGGGTAGAAGGATCAAGCCAAAAGGTACATGTTAAAGTGTCTAGAAGGCACGGTTCTGGCATATTGCCATTTCTAGTATGTAAGCTAAGAAAATGGCTCAGAAAAGTGGAGTTACTTGCTCAGATTTACACTGCCATTAAGTGGAAGAACCAGGGTTGAAAGGTAGGTCTCTTTAAATTGCAAAACCTGTTTTTGTTTTGTCACTTCTCTGTAGTGTCTTATCAGACAGTGCAGTCATTACTGGCCAGAAGGGACATTGAGGACATTAGCACAAGACTATTACAAGTAATTGAAAAGCAGCTAAAAAGAAAAGAAAAGCAGCTATGTCCTCCTGTCAGGTGCTTAGTAATCTTTGCATATGAAGAAGAGCACAGGGCTTCCCTGGTGGCACAGTGGTTGAGAGTCCACCTGCCGATGCAGGGGACACGGGTTCCTCTCCCGGTCTGGGAGGATCCCACATGCTGCGGAGCCTGCGCGTCCGGAGCCTGTGCTCCGCAACAGGAGAGGCCACAACAGTGAGAGGCCCGTGTACTGCAAAACAAAACAAAACAAAAAAAAACAGCACTTTTGTCTTGGAAAGATTTCCTCTAATCGCTTCTCTCTGCAGTATTTAGTCATGTCAAGTTTTATTTTGTAGATCCGTATTGCTCTGTGATAGCAATGCTGTTTTATGATCTCTGTTCAATTGGGATACTGGAAATTACTAAGCATCTTGCTTGTTTTCATTTTTCTTATAATTTCTAGGGTATTTCCTTAGCACTTTCTCCTGAATTAATAGGGAGAGATGAAGGAAGGAGCAATAAAAATTTTTCATTTATCATCTTACTATCCAGTTCTGTTGTTCTTTCTCTTTCAGATAAACAAAATGCTGAGTACTTTTCCTGCATTATAATTCAGAAAGTAAATGAACTGAACTTTTTGATTTTTTGTTAATTTATTCCAAGTTCCTCATCTTTGTGCTTCTAAATTTGATTTTACAGGTATAGTTGAAGTCCTCAAAGAAATGCATGAAATAGGAGTAACTCCTGATCAGGAGACATACATAAATTACGTGTTTCCATGCTTTGATAGTGTAAAGTCAGTTCGTGCTATTTTGCAGGTGAGTGCAAGTGTGGTTTTAATTTCATAATTGAAGAACATTTTTCCTCCCTAATGTTTTGTGGTAATCAAAGAAAAAAAAGTCACTGAGCTGAGACTAAAATGGTTATGTTGGTATATAATTTTCTGAAGCTTTGTAAAAATATTGGTTAGCGTAACAGCTGTAGTTTTTTTTTTTTTAATATTTATTTATTTATTTTGGCTGCACCAGGTCTTAGTTGTGGCATGTGGGATCTTTAGTTGTGACATTCAGGCTTCTTAGTTGTGGCATGTGAACTCTTAGTTGCAGCCTGCGTACGGGATCTAGTTCCCCTACCAGGGATCGAACCTGGGCCCCCTGCATTGGGAGTATGGAATCTTACCCACTGGACCACCAGGGAAGTCTAGCATCTGTAGTTACTGAAGTCTTATAAAGGAAAAGTAGTATTTTTCTTCTGTGTTGAAAAGACAGTATGTCAATATCAGACAAAATTTAAATGAAACAGTTTCACCCTTTAATCCCACTCTACAGTGCAACTGCACCTTTCATTTTTGAATATTACTTTTCACTCCTATATGAATTTTCATAATAAACTCTTAGTATATTTACTATTGTTTTTTTTTTTTTTTTTTTGTAAGTAATCTTTTGTTTGACCCCAGAGCATTGTTTTCCTGCCAGATAATTCCTGTGCCCACCAGAATAAGTAAGGCATTTATAAAGAGGCATATGAAAAATTGACCCAGTGCACTGGGGCAGCAATGGTTACACTTTCCATTTTCAGAATAAAGTGCTATGCAATTAGGAACAACATGGCGGAGAACCACACATTTTAGTAAGAAATGTTTTGTTCAGAAGACCTGTTTCCGGGCTTCCCTGGTGGCGCAGTGGTTGAGACTCCGCCTGCCGATGCAGGGGACACGGGTTCGTGCCCCGGTCTGGCAGGATCCCACATGCCGCGGAGCGGCTGGGCCCGTGAGCCATGGCCGCTGAGCCTGCGCGTCCGGAGCCTGTGCTCCGCTACGGGAGAGGCCACAGTGGTGAGAGGCCCGCGTACTGCAAAAAAAAAAAAACCAGAAATAAACAAAAAAACAGAAGACCTGTTTCCTAGGTGGTCACATAATGCCTTTATTTTTCTAATATTGTGTTAGAGTGTTCTTTTCTTTCCTTGAAATAATTTCATAATTACAGTCCTCTTCAAGGGAGAGTTTATGTCTTGAGTGTCTTTACCTTTCTTCCCTGAGTATTTAACAGTGTATTTTGACACTGTGCTATACATATTTTACTGTTAAAAAATATATTTAAAAAAGTAATTTTCCCACATGTTATTTTTCCCCAAAACCTACTTTTTTCACGGCACCTTTACATTATAGTATGTAATTCCACAAATGATTGTTTGTGTTTGTATGATGTTTTATTGTGTGGATATACTGTAATTTATCTTTATTCGTTTCTTATTGATTAGTTAATTTTCAATATTGTGCTGTTATTGTAAAGTGGTTCAGTAAACATGTTTGGCTGAATTTCAGCCCATATACTTAAATTATTAAATATGATGTTGAGATAAATCATTAGCCATTTGAAGTTAAATAAAACTAAATTTGATCTTTACCTCATTATATGTCTTAAAATATCATTTTAGATCAGTGCATTCAATTTTTATTTTGTTGTTAATTAGAGAATTGTTCTAATGTCTTCAATAGTAAACTCTTCCTAGAAGGAAGACACTCTAAGGGTAACAGATTATATGAATTTGAAGATAAGCATTTAATTTGGGATGTTGGGACTGTATCTCATAGCTTTTGCTGAAGTTTGGTTATTCAGTTTATTTGCATTATTTTAGAAAACGATCTTTTTTAAATGAAGGATTATCAGAATATGGTCATATAAAGAAATGGGAAAACAGGAAGTTTGAATGACATATCAAAATATTTTTAGCTGAGGTGTATTATCATTGAAATATGCTTTATCCCTAGGAAAATGGATGTCTACATGAAGATAGTATATTTTCTCAAGCTGAATTGAGAACTGAAGCAGTAAATGGAAACTTAGACTATATTTTATCATTTTGTAAGTATGCAGCATTAGAAGAAAGCTTGACAGGTGTTAATTTCAGTTACTTTTGAGGGCGTACAGGGTGGTTCATGCCCTCACTGCCTGCCTCAGGTAGTTCAAAGTATTTTCCTCAAAAGCAAGGAAGTTTTTATATGTTTTATTTAAGTTAGCCTTATAAGATAGTTTATGAGTTTAACTTGTAGGTAATTTGGAAGTAACTTTAAAGTTAATAGGACCTTGGAGATAACATGGTGTTAGGTTGGACTGGGGACCCAGAGGACTTGGGTCCATATTTATAATTTAGCTGCAGATTATAGGACCTGAAACAAATACCCGTATTGTTCTTTTCTTTCAATTTTATGAAATGGGATAGTATTGCCTATCTGTCTACCTTGTGGGAGTTGTGAGAACCATATGAGATCTTGTTTTTGAAAGTGTTTTCTAAACTAATGCTTATTATGGCCCTAAGTTACACGAAGCCATCTCCCAGTCCTCATTATTAAAAACACAGTAAATGTTTCCAAACACTTATAAATGATAGGGTGCTTTACAACGTTCATCACATGTTAATAAACTTCCTCCATTGGTAGATGAAGAAAGGCAGAGAGATGTTAAATGATTTGCCCAAAGTTAGTGATTGAGCCTGAACCAAGATCATCTAATCTTATGAACTTATTTTTCAACTATACTATGTTTTAATTTAATAAATTAGACATTTTTTAATTTTAATTTTTAACATATCTATGGCATTATCTTGACAGTGTTTCATATCTTGTGAAAGAGATATCATTTAAAAATAAATATACAAACATCAATTTCTAGCACACTGAAATGTTAAAAGTTAAGATTTTATTAACGTATATTCAAATTGTGTAAGTGGAAGCTTTGTTAAAACCAGATTACTGGTGTATATTATCTGTGTTTGAGTTATTTAAAATAGTTTATTGTATTATTATAAAGGGAAAGGCGAAGTGTTCAGTATGAAAGCGTTGACTGTTAGAGGTGTAGTTATTTGAGTGTAAGGTTGAGTATTAATGCTGGCTGCTATCCGAGAGTATTGATTTTGCCTTCTACTCTGTATAATATATAGATTTTCCATACTGACAAGATGAAAACAGAAGCATTAGCTGAGGGATCTAGGTGCATAAAGTGGATACATGAGAGCTGCCTTTTCCCTTTATCATACCATCCACTCCACTTCATTGTCAATCTCTTGAAATTTTTCACACTTGTTTGTTGCTAAGGAAACTAGATGCTTTTTGTCAGCAGCCTTCCAGCTTGCTGAGACGTTTCTGGTCACCTTTTTAATGAATTAAAACTTGATAACATTCTGTAAAATACTAATTTGAATAGTTTAGAAATAAGTTTCCAAGAGGTTGTTTATTAAATGTGAAAAAGAAAAATGCCATGAACTTAAAGACTAAAGAAGATTTCAGCTTCCTCACCCTTTGAATTACAGATCTGTGAAGAGCAGTTAGTTCTATAATTGCTGGTATTCCCTGTAGGCTGCTTATAGATAGGCACTTTTGGTTACTACAAGGAATGGCAGGTAGTAGAGAAAAGTAAATGGCTTGTCTTTTTTTTTTAATTGAGGTATAACTGATATACAATATTATATTAGTTTCAGGTGTACAACATAATGATTCAATATTTGTGTATATTGCAAAGTGGTCACGACAGTAAGTCTGGTTAACATTCGTCCACATACGTGGTTACAAAAATTTTTTTTTCTTGTGATGAGGATTTCAAAGATCTACTCTCTCAACAACTTTCACATATGAAATATAGTATTATTAACTGTAGTCACCATGCTGTACATTCCATACCCCTGACTTATTAAATGGCTTATTTTGATCAAGTTTGTGGAGTAGTAAGAAACATTTTCCCACTTGATTTTATAGGCATGAAAATTAATTTGATCAAGCAAAATTAAAGGTTACCGAAAAGCATGTGGTGTATCCACTTTAAAATTCCTGAGTGACTAAATACAGCTCATTTCAGAGACGATTTTTAGGGTTTTAAATGCCACATGAAACCACTGAGAAACTTACGCTTCCTGTTCAAGGGATCTAACAGTCAGTCTAAAGTATTTCTCCTTGTGTGTGCGGGTTAAATTTTTATTCATATTTAGGGAGATGAGCAAATCTTAAAACTTACTGTGATTTTTCCCATGAGTTTTTTTTAAGTTAACCAGCTATCTTAATCTTTACCTAAACTGTATTTATTAATTCTATCTTCAGAATTTGCCTCCACTGTGAGATCCTATCTAATTCCATCCCTCTTGAGTCATTCAGTAGCTGCTTTGTATATATACAGAAAAGATTAAAACAATTACTTATAATATGGCACTATTTTAATATAGTGACAGGGAAAAATAAATTCAGGATATGCCTGCTGTGATTCTGTCCCAAGATAATTATGGCAAGGGTTATGTGGAGAACCAGGTCTTATGCATTAAGGCCTGATTCTTATACTAAGGCAAATCAGGCTTAGAATGTCAGCATTGAAACGCTGTATAAATACCAAAATGAATAGTAGAGCAAACAAATCATCAGAAAAGTGAAAGATCAGTATAAATCAGTTACATAACAGAGGTAAAGAGGTTATTATGACTTTAGGTTGTCACTCTTGCGTGAATGCAGGTCATAGATCATGTGGAAAATAGAATGAGGAAGTGTGAGTGGTTCAACAGAATCCAGCAACACTCTCAGAAAAGAACTTTCCCCCTCATCTTCTGTCTTTAAAGGGTAGTTACAGTCTCTCCCTTCATAGTGCCATGTTGTCCAGTAACATACAGCCTTGGTATGTGTACCAGACTGACTTTGAGTATGCTGGTAGATTAGTTAATTGCCATTTATAGAAAAGAATATTTATAAATTCATTAGTTGTATAGATTTATGTAAATGAAGTAAAGTGTTTTAAAAGGATAGCTTATATTGCCAGTATATATTTCTGCAATTTCTAATTAACTCTGTATGCAAACTTTAACATTTTAAAAATAATATTTCCCAGATGAAAATTGAAAGGTGTTGGTATAAATGTGCTTTCAAATAAATTGATAATTTAAGTTTTTGGTTTTGGTCTGGGGTTTTATGATGATTATTTTCTTTTGCAGTGGAATCAAATACATTGCCTTTCTCATTTGCTTCATTGAGAGGCAGCCTAATTCTAGGCTTTAGGAGGTAAGATGATCACCTTATATAATCTTTGCCTGAATATAGACTGATTTCTCCTTTTTGACCTACTGTGTGAGGAAAGAAACAGATATTCTTATCTTCCAATACACTAGTTACCTGAAATAACCTTATCTATTTTATTCTTCCTACTAAGTAGTTGTGAGTTTAGGCTGCCTTTTTTTATCATCTATTCCAAGAAATTCATACTGATTTGGTAGAGGTCTTGCTTCAAAAAAAGAAAGCACTCTTTGAATATGGCGAGTTGGAGTTATAGACAAATTTGCATGTATATTTGATTTATACTTTGAGCATTTAATTACAAGAGGAATTTTATTCAGTGTAATACTACTCTCCTCCTCGGTGTGCTCAGGGAATGTTAATGACCTTTTTTCCCAATTTTGTTGTTTTGAAAATATTCAAACATAAAGACAAGTTGAGTGGTAAAGGAAATACTCACATACCCTTTATGTAGATTCACCAATTGTTGATATTTTGCCATATTGACTTGCTTTCTCTCTCGTACACTTTTTCTATAATATATACATATGGACATATACATATACATATATACACTTTTTCTCCTTTTTTGCTGAGCTCCTTGAAGTTGTAGACATCATGATACTGGATCCTTCAATATATCTCTCTTAAGAATAAGGCCATCATCTATGTAATCACAATACCAGTATCACTCCTAAAAATTAACAATACTATAATATCAGCTAATATACATTGTGTTAAGATTGTCCCAGCTGTTCTAAAATTCTTTTACAGCTGTTTTACTTTTTGAGGATTCAGTTAAGTTCATGCATGGTATTTGATTGCTATCTCTTTATTCTCTTAAAAACAATTCCTTACTTTTTTGGTGGTAGTGGGGAAAGAGTCGAGGCTTCTTTCTCTATAGAATGTCCCTCTCATATTTTGTGTTTACCTAATTTTTCCCTCACGATCAGACTCAGATTGAACATTTTTAGCAAGTATATTTCATAGGTGATTGGCAGTTCTTAAGGAATATAATGTCAGGTGTCTAACTTTGGTGCCATCAGCTAATTTTGATCATTTGCTTACATTGGTGGCCCCCACTTCTCTTCCTTGCAAAGGAACCTCATCTCCTTTGTAATTAGTAAGGCGTCTTTGGGGTGATACTTTGAGATAGTGTGTCTACCCTGTTTCCTAGCACCTTTCACTCAGTGGTGATAGTAGCCATTGGTCCTTGTTGAATCAGGTGTTAGCAGAGGTGGTTGCAAAAGGATAAGTTTCTAATATTGTTATTCTTTCTTTGTTTATAATGTTAATGAGTTCTGATATTGATCCCAGTAATTTTTAGACTGTTTGTTGATGGAAGCACTAGGTTTTCTGTTGACATCTCTGGAACCTCCATTGCAGGCAAGAAGAGATAGAACAAGTAGAAGGGATTCTTGTTGCCATTCTTTATTTAGCCAGTGCAGTTCCACTCCTCTCATACACCTACATAGATGTAAATAATTGCTGTTTTCCTGAAGTTAAGGAAAAAAAAAAACCAAGGTCTGTGCCTATAAAGTTTGAAAAATACAGAACACATAATCAAGTAGATAAAAATGCTAGTAGAGCCAGATTTTAAAACAAGAACCCATAATGCATTATGAAGTGAAATATAGTGACTTTTCATATAATTATCCTTGACAAAAGACTTGAAAAAAAGTTTTTCATATAAACTTCCAGATGATGGTTATTTCCTTCTTTACCTTTATTATTTTTCTTAGTTTGAAAGCCAGTTGTTATATTTCACAAATCCTACACTTTTTTTTTTTTTTGCGGTACGCCGGCCTCTCACTGCAGCGGCCTCTTCCGCTGTGGAGCACAGGCTCCGGACGCGCAGGCCCAGTGGCCATGGCACACGGGCCCAGCCGCTCCGTGGCATGTGGGATCTTCCCAGACTGGGGCACGAACCTGCGTCCCCTGCATCGGCAGGCGGGCTTTCAACCACTGCGCCACCAGGGAAGTCCTAGAGCAGCTTTTAGTCTAGGATTATTCTCACTAAAGTAGTCAAGCCCTACTATTAAGGTAGTATCCTCCTGATACTGATAATTCTATCTGCTAGCCCATGTATTTTGAGATTATTAGGAATGTGAACTATTCCAATTCCATGTGTGGGTTCTGGGAATTGTCTTTTTTTGAGCTTCTGGAAAGTTCTCAGGTAGTTTCCTGGACTTCAGATTGTTTCTTCACTCGAACGTGCTTATCAGTACTTAGCTGAAGCCTGAGGACAACCCTCTGCAGTTCTTCAGGGCTCTGTATTTGTCAAGGTCTCTCTGCTCTGATAGTCTGCCCTATAAAAACAAGTTTTAATTAGTCCCTTCCAGAGAAATATTTTAAATCTGTAGGTTCTAAAACTATATTATGTTGATGAATTTCTTATTGTAGATACTGAAAAGTTTCAGGTTGTGGTAATTTGGCATTAATCATAAGAATGTGCAAAATTTGAAGTATTTGACCAGAGGTAATTTCTTTCTTTTCCTCCCACCCCCAAAACAATTAAAAATTCAAAACATAGTCATTATAGTCCATTATCTTGGCATTAATGTAGCCTTCTATTCTTTTATTTGATGCTGAGCCAAATAGTATATATATTTTCAAATCCCTTTGTCAGTACATTCAGTACAGCTTTTGAAACAGTCACCTATCACATGCTTCTCAGGGTCCTGTTGTACTCTTCTGGCAACTTTAGAATTGGCTGAGTGACTGAAAGCTGTTCTGAAAACCAAACTGATTGGTATTGCCAGTAGACTCCTGCAGCTCCTATAAGGATTAGCCCATAAGAGATTCACTTAAAGTTACCAGAAAAAATTATTCATAGTTATCAGAAATAAGTTATAAAACATTAAATGAGATAGCATAGTCACTTTAGCTAATTCTAAGGGAAACTTGGATGTGCATTTCGGTATTGGAATGCAATTTTTGTAAGAGTTATCTGCCTTTAGTATTACCTGCCTAATAGTGGTAGATCCATGGTCCAAGAGGCAGTAGTTCCTCCCATGTGTTCTGTAACCTATTTGGGCCCAGATTAATTTTTTATGCTATCCCACAATATTTTTGAAAGACCAGCACTATTTTCTTCATACATTCTGAGAGTGGTGTTTAAGTGGCAAGCTAGTATTTCTGTAAATTGATAAGCTCAGGAGATGGTCATTGAATACCAATTAAGTGTCATGCCTTCCCGAAGTTTCCCAGTGTATAAACCAAACTGGTAGCCTATAGGGGTGAAGTCACCTATATAAAATGTTTAAAATTCAGTATTGCTATTAGTTAGGATGAGATTATTCAAGGTTATTAGGGAATTTTTACTTTAAAATTTTTTTTAAAAAAATAAAGCTATTTTAAAGTATTTGAAAAGGCATTTACTCTGGTAAAGTTAGTGAATTCTTCTGTCAAATCCAGGGCAAGAATATGTTTAGTATGAATAAGATTTTCTTTCCTCTTAACAATAGTTCCAGCTGAACAAAGTTCAAATGAGAAGGAAGGCAGTGTACATTTTGTATATTAGTGAAAACTCCACCCCAGAAATATTGAGTCACTTCAAAGAGACAAAGTGTCGCTGAAGATAGTTCAAAATTTGGTTGGCAAATACCAAAAAGAGAAATGTTTGAGAATTGGCTTGGAGGCACTTAAGTCTTTGTAGTCCATAGATAAAGAGTTCTGTGTGATATAAGGAGAGATTTTTCTGACCCAATGGCAAGAGTTTGAACTTGACAAGTGGGAATCTGTACCACTGGAGCAGAACTGCCTTTCACATGTTGAAAAAAATGAAGTTTCTGACACTAGCCCTGTCACAGTCAACCAAGTTAAGTGCCAGGTGTTAAGTTCCTCTTTTCAGTCAGCCAGTGAGGCTCCCACTCATGACATTTTTACAAGGAGAAGGGAAGTACTTCATGAAGTACAGTTTGTGAGTACTCAGGAAGTATTAGCTCTTAGCATGTGTTAAGGGCTGGGACTGTGAGGTAATAGGTAATTCAGGAATGAATAGGAATCTTCTTGCCCCCAACTTGTTAACTAGGTACCAGAAAATAGGAAAGCAACTGCAAACTATCTTGATAATTATGAATATATAGAGGAGAAGATACTATCTGAATGGATAAAGAAGATGTGGTGTGTACACATGCGCGCGCGCACACACACACACACACACACACACACACAATGGAATACTATTCAGCCATAAAAAGAATGAAACAATGCCATTTGCTGCAACATGGAGAGACCTAGAGATTATCATGCTAAGTGAAGTAAGTCAGAAAGACAAATGTCATATATCACTTTTATGTGGAATCTAAAATATGATACGAGTGAACTTATTTACAAAACAGAAACACTCACAGCCACAGAACACAAACTTATGGTTACCAAAGGTGAAATGGGTGGAGGAATAAATTAGGAGTTTAGGATTAGCAGATGCAAACTACTATATATAAAAGAGGTAAACAATAGGTCCTACTGTATAGCACAGGGAACTATATTCAATATCCTGTAATAAACCATAATGAAAAAGAATATATATATATATATATATATATATATATATATATATGTATATATAACTGAATCACTGTCTCTTTCTGCCAAGGTTAGGGGAGGAATGGGTCAGGGCAAGATGTGTAGAGAAGGTGCTGACCTGAGGTTAAAGGATGAATAAGCATTTGCCCAGGGGAAGGAAGGGCATTCCAGGCAAAGGCATTGAAGCTGAGAGAACAGTGCATTTGGGAACCTGATGATAGATTGACATAATGGTTGCCCATGAAATAACGGCAAGAAATAAAGCCAAAGTCATAGCCTGGGGCTGTTCACAATTGCTCTCATTCTAAGTTATGAAGTTTAGACCTTGAGTCATGGCTTTCAGCCACTGAAAGATTGACATAATAAGACTGACTGGATATTTGAAGCGGGGAAAAAAGGGTACTGGTAAGGGTAGGTGGGGGAATAGGACAACAGCAAGAGATAATCAACAATTCGTGGGATCCTTTTAGGTGCCTGTGGAACTTCTGGTGAAGATAATTCTAAACTTAGCCTTTCTGAGTCTGTTTCTTCTTCTGTGAAACAGGGAATTTAAATGCCTGCTTGCAGGATTGTCTTAAAAATTAAAAAATAAAATGCACTTGGAACCTAGTACAGAGGATTGTTTTTAAGGAGCACCTAGGGAAGGAGAATTTCTGAAACAGATTGAGTAGCATCACTGGAAGACTGGCAGGGAATGATCAACAACACAAATCTCAAAACTTAGTCAAAGGGGACCAGAAGGTGTTAGTTGAATTTTGAATTGAGATTAGTGGTAATAGTAAGAGTACTTTCAGTGGAGGTTTGGGGCCAGAAGCCAGATTGCACGGATTGAGTGTGTGATGAAGAAGTGTTAACTATCCTTCACACAGCTTAGTTGAAAAGATTCTGTGTGGGGTTTTTTAGTTTTTTCTGGACCTGTGCCATCTGTCATGAAGCTTCACATTCAAGGTAGTGCTTTTAGTCATTTTCAGTTATTTTAGATATATGTACAATTTTGAGAGTTTGCCTCTATGCCTTCCCTAGGTACTTCATGCCAGGTTTGATGGCAATTTACTATCTTAGGGATATTTTTTGTTCTCCATTAAGTTGATGTTTGATGAAAGATACGATTAAAGTAGCTTTTCTTAAAAAGAAAGTCCAGTTTATTAATGCTGAGAGTTAGAATAGAGATGTAAAATTTAGACCAGAGATGGTATGTGTTTATTTTTCATTATGGAGCTTTCAATCATTCACGAAAGTAGAACTCCAAAGTAGCCACTGCCCAGCTTCAACAGTTAAGATTTGGGCAGTCTTGTTTCATTTATTCCTTCCCCACCCCCACCTCCCTTTTTTCCCCTAGACTGTTTAAAATTATGGACGTCTTGTCATTCTGTCTCATATATACCTCAGAACTTACTTTAAATAAAACAACCACTGTAATGTTATCACACCTGACAAAACTAACAGTAATTGAGAAAACGAATTCACTGAAGTCCCAAAGGGGTCCATGGTACAGGACAGATGACAAACCACTGCAAATCTTGCCACTTAATATTGTGCACTTTTGGGCATTGGCTTCTCAAGTCCTTGCAAGCTGATTTCCCTACTCCCCTTATTCCCACCTTCCTCCCCAGCACCACCACCCCCTACCCCAATTCCTTAGGTGTGGTAAGCATCTATCTACAGGTTCAGATTTCTTGGAATTAAAGCGGATTCTAGCCTAACCAAAAAAGATGACTGATTTTTTTATCAATATAGATTTTTAGTGTATCTTATTCTTCACTGCACAGCATTTTATCTTCTTTTTTTTAACTAATTAATTTATTTTGGCTGCGCCAGGTCTTAGTTGCAGCATGCAGGATCTTCTTTGCGGCATGAGGGATCTTTAGTTGTGGCGTGCGGACTTCTTAGTTGCGGCATGTGGGCTTCTTAGTAGTGGCATGTGGGCTACTTAGTAGTGGCATGCATGTGGTATCTAGTTCCCTGACCAGGGATCGAACCCGGGCCCCCTGCATTGGGAGCATGGAGTCTTACCTGCTGGACCTCCAGGGAAGTCCATATCTTCATATTTTGAGTGCTCACTCTTCTTTCACTTACTATTTGGCCCAAAAAAAAAAAAAATTTTTTTTTAAAACATACGGAAGTGTCAGGTAGTCGGAGGAGGCTGCTCTGTAATCAGTGGATGGATGAGTTGAAAAACTTTCTTGTAACAGTTGAGAGATTGTCTTCCAGTTCAGCCTAGAGATACAATTTTTAGGTCAGTTTATCATGTCTTCTGCTAACTGATTACTCAAAGAGTTTTTTCCAAAACTGGAAGAAACACTATTAAATGCAGGACTTCGTAAACATTTTTTCCCCCCACTTACGAATAAGATTTCATCTTTCTCAAAACTTTTCCTTAATGTGCTTTAGTAGGAGGGATGGTTTTTATCATAAGGCAGAGGATTCTAGAGGGGCATGGAACATGTTTTTATTTTTTGTTTTGAAGTACTTATGGAGTCATGGAAGTTGCAAAGATAGGACACAAAGGGCCTGTATACTCTCCATCCATTTTCCCCCAATAGTTACATCTCATTTTATCACACGTATAGATTTGTGTAACCATTACTGCAGTGAAGATACAGAACTATGCCATCACTACAAATTACCCCCTGCCCCCAGTACCTCTTTATCTCCCATCCACCATCCCTAACCTATGGCAGCCACTAATTTGTTCTCAGTTTTTATAATTTTAGTTTGCAAAGGTTATATAACTGGACTCGTACAGTATATCATATTTTGAGATTGGCCTTTTTTCACTCAGTGTAATGTCCCTGAAATCCATCCAAGTAGTCATGTGTGTCAGTAGTTCATTCTGAATGTTTTTAAAGTTGAAATAAGTGCCTTATTAACTCACTATACCAAAACAGTCCACCCTAAACTACCCAACCTCAAGTTTAAAGAGGGCTATGGATTTTTAAAAAGGCCTGTAAGTTTTGTGGGTATTTTACAATGTTAAGTATAATATACATAATTATAATAAATATATAAATCATATTTGCATTGTAAAATTATCATTAAAATGTAACTAGTCTCTTTAAATAGATTCTGTGTTTGACTTAAATATACAAAGCTTATAGACATTAAGTTTACAAAGCTTAAATAGTATAAGACTAGGGTTCATTGGTTACCCAGTTTTGTAAATGATTTTTCATTTAAACAGTCAGAATTTGGGTGAGCCGTTCTTTTTGCTTTCCTGAAATAATTTCACATTTATAGAAAATTACAAGAGTAGTACAGAGAACTTTTATATATCCCATTTATTTAACTTTTAGCATTTTTGACATTATCATTATACATTCTTTCCATCTATTTATAAATGCATGTATATATAAATTTTAATTTTTCGGAACTATTTGGGCTTAGGTTGCATATGTCATGACCCTTTATTCTTAAATATGTCAGTATATAATTCTACAGAACAAGGATGTTCCCTTAACACAACTATATCACAGTTGACAAATTCAGGAAATTTAACGTTGATGGAATATTTTTATCTAATATAGCTCATATTACCAGTTTTATCAATTATTTTCTCTTTCTTGCTCTTTTTTTTTTCTGTCCTCCAGAACAGAACAGAATCCAGTTCAGGGATGGATGTTAGTTGTCTTTTCTCTTTAATTTTCTCTGATCTAGAACAGTTCTTCAGGCTTTGTCGTTTATGACATTAGTAGTTTTGGAGAATACAGGCTGGTTATTTTCTAGAATGTTCCTCATGGTTCCCCATGATTAGTTTCATGTTACATCCCTGATTGGAATACCGCAGGAGTGATGTTCTGTCCTTCTCAGGGAATTAAATCTAAAATGTGTCCGTCAGGGCTTCCCTGGTGCAGTGGTTGAGAGTCCGCCTGCCGATGCAGGGGACACGGGTTCGTGCCCCAGTCCGGGAAGATCCCACATGCCGCGGAGCGACTGGGCCCGTGAGCCATGGCCGCTGAGCCTGCGCGTCCGGAGCCTTTGCTCCGCAACGGGAGAGGCCACAAGAGTGAGAGGCCCACGTACCGCAAAAAAAAAAAAAAACAAAAAACAAAATTAAAAATAAAATGTGTCCATCAGCATTTCAATAGTGGTATTAATTTTGATCACTCAGTGAAGATATTGGTTCGATTTCTCCATTATGTGGTTACTGTCTTTACCATTACAAGTAATAAGCAGTCTTCGGTAGGCACTTTGAGACCATGCAAATATCCTGCTCCATCAAACTGGGACCCCAAGATTTACTGATTCTTGTTCTTGAATCAGAGCAAGAGCAAGAATCAGTAAATCTTATTTTGAGGGTTCAAAGTAAATGAGAGTCAATCTTTCTAATTACCTTGGCTTGAAAATTCACCTTGATTTTGGAAACACTTATTTACTTAAATTTTTTAGGGCTTTGATCTGTATGCATTGCATATAATAATTGCTAGTGTCTTTTAACTTAAAAATGTTTCTTAAACTTTTGGGTTTATTTTTAATCCTTTGCTGCCCCCTGCAGGTCTATGAATATAAATCTTTGGAGCAAGGTAAGTATTCCTAATATTACAAATCATAACATGGTATATAAAAAGCAAAAGTTATAATAGCTTCATATATTTGTCATGTATCATTATAAATTAAGTGAATTTAGAATCTTCAAGTTGGTCGTTTTAGTTTTAAAACTGCTTTCCTGGAGCATGAAATTTATTATTGAAGTGATCCTTTACTTTGTCCTAAATTCTTCATAAGGTTTTCAACTTTTCCAAAAAACAACTGTTAACGTTATTGCAGTAACCATACAGATTTAATAATTATTTTAAAAAATATATGCATGTGTGTATATGTTTGTGTATCTATATGTATATCTATATATGAATGATATACAAATAAATTTTAAACTGTTATCTTTTTAAGAAGTTAACTGCTTTTATGCAGGAAGTACAATGATCCTTATGCTGAATTACAAGAATATTTGTAGCTTAATAAAATCAGAACGCACATTATTGATTGGAATTCCCAATTTAAATAATTTTTAAAATCTTATTTTCATTCAGTTCTGTTTTCAGTATTACTTAAACTGCCATTCAAGCTATATAGTCAGTTATATGGTTGAGATATTTATATTTAGAACTAATTTTTTGACTAGAAAGATTTTTCATTGGTTTATTAAATGAGTCTTTGTTCAAAATGTGGTGTTAAATTTGGCTGTCATGTCTGATATATGGCTACAGCTTCTGGTAGAATTTATTGTCTACCTTCTACGCATGTCTGTGTTGATGAAAAAACAGTTTGTAGGTAAGGATTGTTTTGCTTTGCTTTTGAACAGTTTCTACCTTAACCTTTGAATTGCTATTAACAGCAGCATGATTTTATGGTGGAGTGAAGTGGGGTATGGTCAGTTTTGCCTTATTTTCCATATTAGAAAATAAATAGTTGAAGAAGCTGCTGTAGTTTGAGTTGTTAATACTTATGGTATGTGCTGGGCACTATTTAAAGAACAAATAAGTTCAATCGTAGTATACACATGAGGTAATTCAGAATTCCTAACTCATATCACTTCAGAAAACTATGTTCCTTTCTTATTATCTTCTGGCTGTGGATATATAATCAAGTACTGTGATCAAAAGTTAGATGTCAGTACTGTATGTAGGTTTTGTAATCGTTTTCATCATAAAATATATATTTGAATTTTTTAAATTGAAATTTTGTTGGCAGAATTAATGTTGATGAGTAAGTCTTTAGTTTTTGTGTATTCGGTTGATAAGAATCAATGAGAACAAACATGTTAGAACTTTCAACCCCCTTTTGTTTTAATGCCATTAAATGACTGGGAAAATGTTGAAAAACTTAAAAAAAAAGTTATTTAGTGGTTCAGGGAGTTTTACTTTCTTATTTCTGTAAAACTACACTTAAAAGGAGGAAACTGGACCAATTTCAACAAGACCAAAAACAATACAATGATAAATAACATTGGTTGATAATTTCTATAAGATATTTCCTGTTATAACAGTTTATTTAAAACAGTATATAAAAGATCAGTTTAGAGGCTTTCTTAGTGACATTTCATGAAACATTGCAGTTTTCCTTCAACATGGATTTGTTTTCTTTTTGTTTTTAAAAGACAAGCCTATTATTTAAAAACGAAACAATCTCTTTGGCAGGTGGGGATGGTGTTGAATTACTATGATACAGAATAACACCTTACTGGGGAGAGGCTTTATTATTTCAAGAATTCAATTTCAGATTGTATTTGTTCTTGTTTGCTTCTCTTGCTGCAATGCACGCATTTCCTGTCTTACCAGATAACAGAACTGTTGTACAAGGATGGACGTTATTGCCAGGAGCCTCCAGGACCAACGGGTAGCGTTTCAATTTCGATGATTGTAACTTATCCACAAATCCATTCTTCTGTGTAATGATGGACTAGAAGGATTACAGCAGTAAACATTTTCTTTTTGAAAGTGAAATTTTAAAACATTTGGTTATAAATCTTTATATTGATAACCACAACATTTTGAGATCTATGAGGTGTTTGGTTTTATCATAATTGTTTTTTTAAAGCGAGGGTTGGGAGGGCTTTTTTTTTAGATATTGAGGAAATGCTTCTTATAGAATCAATCAAAATAGGCTTAAAAATTAGTAATCCTTAGTGTTTATGTGATTTTAATGTTTTGCCAGTATAATCAAACATATAAAATAGTAAAGCGGTCTTGTAGATTTTTCCACTTAAATATAATTTATTACCTAAAATATATTATTTGACATTTAATGATTTTTGTTTTCACATAATAAAGCCTAGAATATATGGGTTTCTGTAAGAAGGTACCCTTCTTGAAAGTTCGTATTTTTCTATCCTAGGTATTAACACATGGCCCTATACATTTTATGCTTGAATGCATAGGAAAATTACTGTTGTTACAAAGCATCTTTGTTAATCTCAGTTTTTCATTGGCTAATAGGCAGCTCTCCACAGGATTACTGTATCTGCTTATTAAAATTATTTAACTTTCTATACTCAACATTTAACAGTCCTCTCTAATTTTATGTTTCCCTACTAAGTATTGCCCACCAAAAAATTAGTGTAGAAATGTGTACAAGGCATTTATTTATTCTCACTATTTGTGATTTGGACAGGAAAGGGGTAAGGCCTTGGGCAGGACAACTTCTGTCACAGAGTGGTGGAAAAAAATAGATTGAAGTAAGATTCAGTACTGAAAAGCTGTCACTCGGTCTGAAAATAATTAATATTCCTTTCACTCACCAGTTAGATATGTGCTCCCAAACCACATAATCTCTATGCCTCAGTGATCATTGTTGCCATTTCAGAGCCTCTCATCAGGGTGACATCTCACACCAAAATGATTTCTTATAAATTAATCTTGATAACATGACAGTCTCAGTAATTTTAGTGGAATGCTTTCTCTTGTTTTTTTCCACAGAAGCTGTTGGCTATTTTCTTTATAACTTGATTGACAGCATGAGTGACTCAGAGGTACAGGCCAAGGAGGAGCGTTTGAGACAATACTTCCATCAGCTGATGGAGATGGTACCATTTCATTTTTTGCTATATAATGCCTGTCCTGCCTGACATGTATCTATTAGATTTGAAATTGCTGCTTTTAAGTACAACCAGACCACTTCTCAATGACATAGATGAGTTGGAGACTTAAATTATGTCTGAGATAATTTCTGTTAGACAAATCTCAGTTTGGTTGTCTAAAACTCAGTTGTTTTTTCTCCTCCCTTCCCTTTGCACAGAATGTAAAAATTCCTGAAAATATCTACAGAGGCATTCGTAATCTGCTGGATAGCTACCATGTTCCTGAATTGATTAAGGTGTGTGTGAAACAGTAATCAACTTTTTAAAATGCTTAATTTATATATAAAAGCATGTTAAAATTTTATTTAAATATGTTGCTTTTGGCCAAAAGTTTATTTAAATGACAACCTTTAAAACAAGGCTTTTCATTGATTGTTGGTAAATGCTGTTTATATATTGAAGAACGTGTTTAAAGTATTTATTACAGTGGTTATAAAGCATGAACAATTTCTGCAAAATTTTGGAAGATGGAAAAATAACAGTGAAATGAAACGAAATTTCCAAAATTTGCTTTTGACATTTGCTAATATATTTTACACATGTTTTCTGATTCTAATTTAAATCCCAATTTTAGGATGTTAATATGTTGGTTGAAAGAGAGAAGACAGACTCTCGAAAAGTAAGTAGGCTTTTTGAGTAGATTCTACATGCTATAGTAACCACATTTAATGAGAGTTCTAGACTGTGTCCTTATAAAACCAGTGGTTCCTAACATTTTTGTCATCAGTGTACCTCTAAGAAGTTGGTAAAAGCTATTTCAGAAAAATCAGCATATCTCAAAAAAATCGGCATATCTGAGAAATTTGCATATAATCTCAGGAGCTTTATAAACCCCTGGAGTCCATCCCCAGATCCCCAGATTAATACCCATGATAGCATTTATGACATTTAGGAAAGGTCAGTTTAAAGGGAAGAGTGACAAAGGGTGCATTTTCTTTGTAGGAAATTTCTTTCCTTCTTTTTTCTTTCCATTTCTGTAGACTGCACAGCCTACATCATCTGATTTGGAGTCTAAACTTGAAAAACTAAAAGCTGAAAATCAACCTGTAGGAGATGTCCTGAAGCAACTCATATTAATGCTGTGTTCAGAAGAGGTAACTTTTAACTATTTCAAATACGCTATTAAGGTAAAAAGAAATTCTTTATAGATAAAAGTAAGCAAAGCCAAATATAATATTTATGATTTTTACAATTATTATACATCATGTCTGTGAAGAATGCAATTAAATGAAAGGTTAGCTAATTTCAGCTACACCTTGAATGGCATGTTTTCTGGTTACTGTAGTTTGTTTACAATAACCTGCAAAGTGAATGATAGTAACAGCCCTGATAGGTTTATCATACATGCCAAATGTCCTTTCAAGCCATGGCTCCGGTCTCTTATATCTAGATTGTCAAGCAACTGATACATGCAGTCGTCATTTGCAAGTCAAATATTACTGAGTTGTTAATGCAGGGATTGAAATTCCATTTTCCTGCTGGAAAAAAGTCTTTCTGAGATAAAGGGTCTCTTGCCTTTTTTCAGCAGGCGTCCAGCTGTACTTTGTGTTCATTTTAGTGTGCGTCTGCAATTTGTGGTATATCACTAGACTTTTTCGGTTTTTAGTTCAGTATCATTTGGTCTTATGCCTGTGTTTCTAGGGTAACAGAAATAACAGCTGACTTTAAGGTTATAACATGGTACTATTAAATTCTAAAATATTTCCTTACATTACTTGGATATTGAACTAGACTGTGAGGAACATTGCAGTGATAGACATTTCTGTGCCTGGAAATTGGATGGTGAGTAAGGGCTCACTTGGTACATATTTAATCTGGAAGTCTTTTTTTTTATAATACAATACCCAAACCTTAAAACATCAAATTTGGCATAGTGGCCGGTTTTGCAGTGTAGATAACAAGTCTTTTAACCCCCACATATATATATCTTTTCCTGCTTTTTAAAAGGCAAATAAAAATACCAGGGAGCAAGGTGAAGTTAATAACATGAATCCATTTCTTTTCAGGGAGCAAGGTGAAGTTAATAACATGAATCTATTTATTTTAAAAGTACTATTAACTTTTTTTACACTCTGAACATTGAAACTAGAAATTTTATTTTATTTTTATATTAATTTCTTATTTTTCACTTCCATCCTTTATTTTAGAACATGCATAAAGCTCTTGAATTGAAAGCAAAATATGAATCAGATATGGTTATCGGTGGCTATGCCTCTTTAATAAATTTGTGCTGTCGACATGATAATGCAGAAGAGGCATTGAACCTGAAACGAGAATTGTGAGTACCCTGGCACTGAAACAAATCATCAGCATGTATGCTGATATACAGTCCTTGATGGATCATGTAGATTGAATACTACTCTCATATAATGTGAATTTAAAAAATTCTCTTTTGTGTTTTTGAAATTTCATACTGTAAGACTCTTTGATTAATTATGGCTTGTTTTCAGCAAGGAGTTTTTGTTTAAGTATGATAAGACGTTCTATTCCTTAAAGCCAGTTTTTTTCCTCTTGATTATACAACTGCATATGACAACAGTGGTGATGGTAACTATTTTATAAAGCTTGTTAAATATTCCACTTTCTGTACTGTAGGGTAAACAAAATTCTGTCCATTTCTAAGGTATCTTTGGTTTCCCATCCTGATACATTTACCAAATAAAAATATGTCTTTCAGGGGTATTTATTTCAGTATTCATGACAAAGTTAGAATCACCTTAAGTGCCATGAAGCAAAAGAGTTCCTTATTAGAGTCATTTGCAGATGGAAAGATGCAATATATATGTAGTGTTAGATTTTTACTTCGTCACTTTGAATATAATTACATGTGGATTTGTATATGGCTTCAAAAATAAACCTTAACTAAATTGTAGAGGCCAATGTTAATAACAGTTCAGATTCTGATGAGTTTTTGAAAAGTGATCAAGTAGATATTGCAGTCCTTTTAACAGTTAAACAACTTCTAACATAATATAAATATGGCTTTAATTTTTAGTGACCGTTTAGATTCTTCTGCTGTCCTTGATACCAGCAAGTATGTAAGACTTGTAAAAGTATTGGGAAAACATGGCAAGCTCCAAGGTAAGCGTCAGCACATAAAGGAAACATGTGATGCAAGTATCTTGCCACTGGAATAACATGTGAATTGATATTAATGGTATATCATGTCTTGCAAAGTGCTTGAACACTTTGCAAAATTTGCATGTGAATCCAGCCAGAGCTGCATGGACAGTGTAGGCCATTAGTTTTAATGGATTGGCAAGCTTGTCATTTACATTTGCACAGCTCAGTGCTTTTTGCATTTCTGCAGCTAGTTTTTATTAGCATTGCTGTTTGGATTGAGTTTGAAGATCATGACTTATGGCACAATTTGCCTATATGCCTGCACTAATGGCTTTGTTTTCGCTTAAGAACATTAGAAGGCTGAACATAAAACCTATAAATATAACCTTAATTCAAGAATATGAATTTTGCAGGAGTCTTTGTCTTCACTTTTAATAACATTAACAAAATGTGTACTTCAATAAGGTTTTACATAGAAGTTTGCGGGGAGAGCCTAGCCGATTATATTGTTGATTTATATACTCTAATTTTCTCGTAGTTGAGATAATGCTAAACGTAATATAATTACACTTGATAATGTATTCTTACTGTTTGCTTGTTTCTTTCTCATTGGGCTTTATTTTGAAACTCTTTTTTTAACCTCCCTCTCTTCCTTTTATTCCTAGAGAAGATTTAAAAAAAAATCTTTATAGTGAAAAATATGGAGAAAATATTTGATTTGAACATTGAATTTTTTCCTAGGAAGCCTTTCTAACACAAAATTCTTTATGAAGATTAGACTGCTTTTTAAAAATCATTTTCTGTAAAGCGGTCAAAACGTTTTTTCTGTGCAATAATTAAGAACAACATTATAAAAATGAACTTATTCCATATCCTAAAATGTTTGTTTCTGCCTTCCTAATGAAGCTTAATGAATCTAATGTATTAACATGCAGTCTTTTGGAAAGCTTTCATTGGCTCTGCTTGGCTAATTAGTATCGACATAGCAAACAGGCCCTATCGGTATCAGACCATTAGTCTGGCTGTATGTACAGTGTAAACACATCTTTTATTATCTGGCCTCCTGACAAGCCATCTGCCGAAGAAACAATGGTGTGATTTAGCAGATGTTAGCTCTGAACGATAAAAGCATCCATTTAGGAGGATCTTACAGCTATAGGGCAGACAGTACAGGGTTATGTGGTGCAGAGTGGGCACACAGTCTCTATCTATAATTTGTAGTCAAAGTTGCAGGGAAATGATAAAACCATGCTATTGTGGATTTATAATTGTAGTCTCGTTTAGAAATGCAAGTAGTAATTAACTTGAAATCGGCATTATACACTAGAATTTACATTCCTGCTGGGCTTGAAATGCTGTTTTAATAGCAGTTTGTTTTCCCTACATGAAATTACCTAAGGGTCTTTTGTGCTACTTCATTGTAGATGCTATTAACATTCTAAAGGAGATGAAAGAGAAGGATGTTCTTATCAAAGATGCAACAGTCTTGTCCTTTTTCCACATCCTAAATGGCGCAGCTTTAAGAGGTGAAACTGAAACAGTAAAACAGTTGCATGAAGCCATCGTGACTCTAGGGTTAGCGAAACCGTCTACTACCTTAAGTTCCCCATTGGTCACCCTATATCTGGAAAAGTAAGTTAATTGAATTTTCAATTTTAAATGTTGGCATTGAAAGAATGAATCTAATCATTTGGGGATTATACTTTATAAATTCTCTGTAGTGCTGTGGAAGCCTTGGAGGTTATTCACCACAGAATAAGAGGACTTCTGTGGAGTAGGTGACCTATAAAATCACCAGCTGCCCTGTGGTCCTATGGATTACTTCTCAATGGAATGATCTATGGTGATTTTTTTTTTGTGGGGCATGTGATGATACTACATGAAGCCAAATCTAGTTTTTCCCAGTTTTGAGCCTTATAAGTGTTAATTATTAATAAATATAAGAAAGAAGGATTCTCTGGGGCTTTTGATTATGCTTCATGACTGTTATTCATGTAATGATGTGGCAGCGTCTCTTCATTGCTCCTTTCCTCCATGTAGTATTTTAATTGTATGTACCAATACAGTAGTTATTCTGGCTTCGATAAATACTGTAAGAAGATGTCTCTGTGTCTTGTGGGAAGAAGATGAATTTTGTTAATAGGGTGAGATTTACTGAATTTGAAAATTTTTACATTTGGAATGTTTATGTTGGTGCCCAATTTAAGGTATTTTTTCTAGTGCAAATCATAAAGTCAACCTACTCTCTTGTAATGAGTGAAACATTTTAGTAAGATGATAAAGTATCCTTTATTCTTTTCCCTTTGTGTTTGTTTTTCTTTTCCATTTTAAAAAAATTCTCAGATCTTACCTCTTTATCATCTCTTCCATGGCTTAATGCAATTTTTAATCTGCTTATTTTGTGATTGTGATTTTCTAATTTTAGTTTGGATGTTGCCGTATCAGTGTCAGGAGAAAAGTAAAAGATAAATCTTAACGGTTCTCATATTCTTCCCATATTTCTGGTAGTTTTTCTTTATTTATTAGGGGGTATAATTAATTGAATATAATGAATGATTTAGTATTGAATTTAAAATGTGGAATAAAAACATCTCTTTTAACTAACTGTTAGGAAATATGTGTACACACATATATATATATGCACACACATACATGCACAGAAATGTTTTATGAAATAATTTCTTTGCCATCAATCAAAAAGTAGTTTATCAGCTTATATGATTTGGCTAAATCTTAACCTCCACAATCTCAGCATTACATCTTTTTAAAGAAATAGTGATTCAAACAATTATTGTTATTGAGTTCTCATGTTCACAGCCTACTTTATATAGAAATCCTATAATTAATATGCTTCCTCCTAGAATTTTTTTGATTGTTTAAAAGACCCGTCTCTGCAAATTGCACGTGGAGCTCTGCATAGGGATTTGAAAGAAATGGGCCCAGTGCCCAGAAGAATTAGGCCCTCCTCCACCACTGGGCAAAAATAAAATAATTAACAATGAAAATGAGGCCATGGTAGAAAAAGTATCTTACAAATAGAAATACTTTGAAGACAGAGGAGATACAAAAGTTTTCCAGAAGAGGTCTGCAGATGGGGCTCATGAACCAAGGAGAACTTCCCCCAGGGGAAAATGGAAATAGCATGGGATTCAGATGTTAATGTGGAGCATACTCTGCTTCCGATTTTCCTGTACAGTCAGAGATTTGTGTGTCTCAGTAAAATCTGACTGTCCCTGTTAATTGGGCTAGAGAAATCTAAATTAGTTTCTTTTATGATTTTTTTTTTTTTTTTACTACTTTCAGATACAAAGAGAAATTACCTTCTATTTTTATTTGCCTGAATTTGTTTTTGTTTTTTGCTATCTTTGCTTTGCAGAGGCAGTTTCCATGACAAGATCTTCAGTTTCATCTGTCATGATAAAAAGGTTTTGTTGACTCTTTTAGAGTCAGGAGAATAATTAAAAGGAGATAAAGGAAATTTCATTCATGTTTAGCAGAAAACAGTAGTAGCACTCCTGGTGGGGGCTAAGTTGGAGGAAAACATTGACTTTGCAACTTATTTTCAATTGTGTTTTCCCAACTGATGGAAGATAGCTAATTAATTCAGAATCATGACAAGTGCAGTACTAGGATTAACTATGCTAGCCTGCCCAAAAGTCTACATGTATTTGATTTGATTAAATATGTTTAATCTTCAATAATATCAGGTAATTGGCCTCAGCAGGTATGAACTCATCTGGAGAATGAGGCTTTTATTCAAACTTGAGGTAGAATTATGAGAATCATTTCAGAACACTTTACAAAATCTTCATCCTTTCAAAGGCAAGCATCTTTTTGGAAAGTCATTGCAAAGACTCTGAAGAAGGCTGTCACTTACAAATTGTAATTCTAGAACAAATTTGCGAGGTTGAGTTCCTTAGAAAGATGATCTTTAAGATTCAATAGATATTAATTTTGGACTGACTTTTCCAGCATTGGATAAAACACAGGAGAAATTTAATATTGTATCAGTTTGTTACTTGGATATTGTTTTAAAAGTTTTACAGTTATGAAAAATAATACATTTTGTTTTTATTCATTTGCCAAAGGAAATCCAAAATAACAGGTTTGCAAAATTTTGAAGAACTTGTTAAACTAATCTGATTTGTATTATCAAAATAATACTTGCACTGAAAAGAAGTATGCTGATTTGAACAAAATTTTCATGTGTTTCGTTTACACTGGGACTGTTCTGTAAGACACATGTCTACATGTAGTCCACATGAATGTTAAACATTTTCCTTTGTAACTACTTAAAAAATTTTTTTTAATTGAAATCATGCCTGATCCAGAAAGATGACCTGGATCCTCCATATTAAGGAAGAAAGAAATGCTTTAAAATAGGTTAAAAGAGCTTTTGATTAGTCTTTATGCTATGATAAAGGAAATAAAATTAATGAAATCTGGGCCATTAGTTTTTAAAGCATAAAAATTTGTATGATGCAGTTTCAGATTCACTTGTATAGCTGATCCATTTTGGTTTCATTTCATATGAAAAATATCTGAAGCTGTTTAACTGGATTATTTAGTGCAAATGATCAAAGAAGCTTTAATTTCTGCTTTCCATTTAGGATTTTTCTGTGCTGATTTGTGCTATAATCTGTATATACCCACATGCATTTCATTTAAGTGAATCATGGACTTTGTCCATATAATCCTCCCAGAACTCTTGCTAAATTAATCTTGAGTTCTTCATAAAGGTCACAATTTCTGTAAGATGAACCTATACCAATACGTTTTAAAACTTACTGTAACACTTCAATATGTTGCAGAAGTGGGAAATACACTTTTTATAATGCTGGTTATTCTGTCATATATACTCCCCTTCAATTTTGGCATCTTCATTTGTACTGGATACTTTTATTATTTGTGGGAATGCTCGCCTTCTAGAGTAAAACTCTTTATGTGTTGAAAGGAAATTAAGGAGGTTTGGCTCTTTTACTCCATTATTGCAATTAAGAATTTAGCATCATCAGTGCCAAAGGACAAAAGTGGTTCATTTGCCCTAGGGGGACAGGACAGTGATAAGATGATTTTTCGTCAAGGATCATTGGGTCGTAATTAAGTTACATTCATGGCTATTGCTTTTTGAAGGATGATTGGTAAATGACAGGCTTCATGTGCTTAGTACGGACAGTGTTCAGTAGGGTTTTTTCTCCCTCTGTCAGAAAATCCTGTTGAGCCTGATAATGTAAATGTGGCATTTTATTCTGAACAAAAGAGCAGGGAAATGAGCTATCTTGTCTAATCATTCAGTTGTTTAACACCGACTTCCAGTTTAGACTCAATTGGCTGGAAAGCACTTGACATGTGAAGTTAGTGCTGTTCCGAACGCATGTTTGAGTAAATTTGAAAGTAAGTGACAGCTAAATTGTACCTAGGGAAATTACAAAGCCTTCAACACAGTTAATTTTTTTGGGAGGATTAGTTGTAATTGCAACACTAGTCTCCTTGAAGATTCCGCATTTATAGATGATGAACAGAAAAAGAAACATTTAGCTCTTTCAAGGGCTGGTTCTCTTCACAGAATAATTTTTGTGAAGTCGATGGTTTCTCCTGAATTGATTTCTTTCCACACTGAACATCTGCTTAAGATTTATAGAATAGTCAGTTTTTAGAGTGTTACGGTGTTTTTTGTTTCCCCCTCCCTTGTTTTGAACTTTTTTCTCCCCTAAAGCCCCTCTTTTCTCCACTGATTTCAGATTTTGAGAGCTTTTCAGTCAGTAAGCTCTTTAGGTAAATCGCCACTTCACTAACACTTTATGCATAATGTTGAAGCACTTTATTCCAATTAAAAAATTAATACTTGTCATTTAAAATTTTGATTAAATTGGAAGTTATTTGCTATAGGTAAGGAGACTAAGTTTAGGCTACCAATAGGTAGATAGTTGTCACTGGTTGTTCTTGTTCAAGATTGTATGAAACACATTTGTGATTTTTACAGTTATATATAAAGGAATTTGAGTTAGGAGGACTTTGTTTTCTGGTACCTTTAAGTAGATAGTTTTATGATCAGCCTCATATAAATGTTATGTCCAGGGTTTGCTTTTCTGTCAATGACATAAAGCATACTTTCATTTCATAATAAGGACTAACACAAGAGGTAACATCAGATTTGCCATGTTCTTATTGTACTCAGTCTATTATATATATGTGTGTTCTTAAAATTTAGAATTATAGAATCTTCCTTTCCACTGTTCTGTTTTTATTTCATAGGCTCCCAGAATTTTAATAAAGGCTATGTGAGTTAATTTACATCAATCAAAAATATTTTTAAATGATTGATTACTTTTTATTAGCATGTATAGTTTTATTTATGAAAATCACTTTATGTATATCATTGAAATACTTTGGGAGGGTGTCTAGTTGTTGAAAATATCACAGTGGATTTTTCTTAGAGATAATAGTATGTTATACAGTTGATTTTCACTTAGTATTATTTGAGGTTTTTGAAAGCAGTGGCTAAATTTTTATCAGGATTGGACTTTTAAAAATTTGTGACCCGTTTGTATATAAAGCTTTAGGAATTATGCGTGTATACTGAAATAAGCACGGAGTAAGTTTTGAATCCAGAATTAATGTTTTCAACAAGATTTCTTCAAAAGATTATTATTTTAGAGTAGAGTTTTAAATCAGTTCTAGTGTTTTAAAGTGTACAAAGGAAATCACAGAATCATTTTAGGTCACAGAACCTAGAATTACACTGATTGATAAAGTCTTCCCCCACATTTTGGGTATAAGGCAGTTTCCGCCTTTTTCCATTTGATATTTTACTGCACTTACTGATTTCATCCAGCCTAATAAAAGTGGTATTTTCATGTGATGATTTTTTCTGCTGGTGTGAAACATTTGAGATGATGAACCTAACAAGCTCAAGTTCATAGAACCTTGCGTTAGAGTATTAGAACTGGGAGGGAACCCAAAGGTCCTTGAGTTCAACTGTTGTGATAATCTGCTTTCATCACTTCTAGAAATGTGTCACACTGCTGTAGCCAAACTGCATGTAGTACTTATCAATTGGGATTGAAATTCAAAAGTCCTATGCGTATACAACTATTTTCACAGTAATGTGAATTTTATATACTTTCTCATATTTTTCATTTCCCTCACCCAAAGTTTTCAAGCTTTAATAGGAAAGATTAATGATGACATCAAATCATACGAGGAGTGGACATTTTTATCTCTTTAAAGTGACGTGATCCAACCAAACACAAGTCAGAATGTAGATAATAAGGACTGAAAAGAAACGACTAGACCTTAGTTCATTTCTATCATCAGTAAGCGCACTTTGTACGAAATGTTTCACTATAGATTTCTAATTCATTTTGTTGGCAACCTGGGGTCAGTGACATTGTTACTTAAAATTACTAACAAATATATATGAATTATTTCCATTTTGCTATACTTGTCTTTTCTGTTGTTGTTCTGGGCATGTATAATCTTCAGAAGCATATATTTGGAGACCAAAGACTATTAACATGTCTCTTTGATTGACAGAACAATTATTCACTCATTTATTGATAGCTTTGACCTAATGTAGGGAAAATACAATTGAGACAATATTATCCTAGTTTGGAAATTGATCTGAAAAAGCAAATTATACTGCTTTTTAAAAATCAGTGTGTGTTAGTTTTTCTCTTAAATATTTTGGTAGTTTTCCATTAAATGGAATTGTAAAAAGGTAATAACTTGTATCTGAAGCAAGGGAAAATACTGATTATATAAAGCTTTATATCATATGTGGTAGCATTTCTCTTGTATGACAGTAATCTAGCCTGCAACATCTACTTGCAGTTTTGAAATTAACCTGTAATTTAGTCTTCACCCCAAATGACAAAAATTCAAATGACTCTGTGGGGTGCCGGAAGATGCACTGTAAACAGGGCTTAGTAAGGGGATACGGTGGAGTTCCGTCAGGATAGGCTCATTTTCACTGTGGCAGTATTGTAGTGGAATTAATGCTTCTTCATGATAGTTTACTTTTTAGTACAGTTTAAAACCTTAATCTAGATAAAATGGTAATTCAGTCTAGGGCAACATAACATTTGTATAATGAACCAAAATGTTAGGGCTTCAATGGAAAATTTTAAAAGGCTTTCTTCCTTTTGAAAACTGTTGCACATGTGAGAGAAATGTGTTTTCTCCACAAAGATTGTCACTGTTATTGCTACTTGTACTTTGGTCCATGTCTCTAACCATGCTTCTTTTTTTAATACATTTCATACTTTCTTTTCAAAAATCTTTAATTTCTTATTCCATATTACACCACCTTATTAGGTTAAACAAACAACATTGCTTTTAATAGAGCATAATGTATAATTAGATGTACTCAACTGAAAGGGGGGAGAGTCCAGGGACCTGATGACAGTGCCTTTCTCTGTTTACCTGGTGGCCTTAGGCTAATCAGTCAATCTCCAGATGCCTTAATTTCCTCATCTATTTAAAAATAAAGGAAGATGGCAAGTAGAATTGGATCACATAATCTCTACAGCTTTTTCAAGGTCTTAATAATTTCTCATAGTGTCATTTTCCAAGAGAAATAGTAGGTTTTGAGGACACACAAGAATGTGTTTCCACACTCTTATTTAATAAACTGACTTAATGAAAATATCTTTTTATTTTAATTAATTAACCACATAAGAGAAGCTTCGATTTTATAATTGGAAATAATTTTTAAAAGCTTACCCTCTTATGAAAAGCTTTTAAAGAGTTCTAGAATTCACCAACCCTAAGAATATCCTAGGTTTAGCAACAGTAAGTTTCTATATGTATGAATCCTAAAGTTACTTCTTCCTGGGATTTCCTTGTGGCACAGTGGTTAGGAATCCGCCTGCTAATGCAGGGGACATGGGTTTGAGCCCTGGTCCAGGAAGGTCCCACATACTGCGGAGCAACTAAGCCCGTGCGCCACAACTACTGAAGCCCGAGTGCCTAGAGCCCGTGCTCTGCAACAAGAGAAGCCACAGCAATGAGAAGCCCACGCACTACAACGAAGAGTAGCTCCTGCTCACCACAACTAGAGAAAGCCCACGCGCAACGACAAAGACCCAACGCAGCCAAAAGTAAATTAAAAAGAAAAAAAGTTATTTCCTCCTTATCTGGAGAGGCAGCAGTATGAAACATATGATGAGAAAGGTGAAAGTGCTTGAAAAGTTCTTGATGACTGTTATGGACATTTAATAAATTTTCCCAAATCTGGAATTATTGAGGACCATAAACACAAAGTAGTTGGAAAAAATATTTGACAGTAGTCCTTGTTTTTAGAATAATGCATTCTTATAGCAATTTATATATAATCTGAGAGAATGCCTTCATCTTTTGGACTTTTTAATAAGTACCATTTAGCAAGCAAAATAATAAAAGTTGAAGCAGGGAAAACAGGGAACCACTAATGATGTCTGTACTCTGAACATTGACTTTTATGTAAGGATTGTTTCTTGTATTTTTTTTTTTCCAATTTGGCTTTGTGGTATTCTACCTTAAATAAAACTCACTCGTGTACCTTTTGACTGGTCATTGTATAGCTCTCAAATTAATTAGATATATTTTATTCATTGTTAATATTTTGATGTTTCCAAGGGATGACTTACCTACTGCTCTTGAAGTCACGATTGACTGCTATAAAAAGTATAAAATACTACCAAGGATTCATGATGTCCTATGTAAACTGATAGAGAAAGGCGAGACTGATCTAATTCAGAAAGGTTAGTCACCTTCTAATTCGTTAGTGTTGTTAGTTTTCTTTTTTCCCCTCTTGCTTATTTAATCTTAATGTGTTGCTATGAAGAGAGAATTGAACAAGAAGGCAAGCACATCCAGAGAAACTTTGTTACACTTCTGAGTTGAAAAATATCAGGTAGATTTTTAACATTATAAATGTACTTGATTTTAGTAACTTCATTTTGAAAAGTCACCCCTCTTGTTTTTTTTGTGTGTGTGTGTGGTACGCGGGCCTCTCACTGTTGTGGCCTCTCCCGTTGCGGAGCACTGGCTCCGGACACGCAGGCTCAGCGGCCATGGCTCACAGGCCTAGCCACTCCGTGGCATGTGGGATCTTCCCGGACCGGGGCACGAACCCATGTCCCCTGCATCGGCAGGTGGACTCTCAACCACTGTGCCACCAGGGAAGCCCCCCTCTGTTATTTTTTGGTCCGCTTCTTGATGATCTGCCTTTGTGAGATTTTCAGCCTTATCCTCACCAGTTCTCTTTTAAGCTAGTCACAGGTACTTAATGTCATAAATGTATGCTGTTACATAATGAATGTGACATAAAATTGGTTGATTTAGCTATAACCTTTAAGTTATTCTAAATATTTGTTTTAAAGTTTTCTTGTATTTGTTCAGAACTCTTCAAGTGATATAGTTAGTCTATATTTTGTCTTCTAATATATTTTCTTCTTTCCTCTCTAGCAATGGACTTTGTGAGCCAAGAACAAGGTGAAATGACTATGCTGTATGATCTCTTCTTTGCCTTCCTACAAACAGGAAATTACAAAGAGGCCAAGAAGATCATTGAGGTATGATTTTAACTCCACTGTTCTAATTGTACAGCTATTTAGACTCTTAATTAGAATATGTTTACAAATTTTAACCTTTAATTACACATGTTCTGATTCATGTTAATATAATTCAGTCTCAGTAATGTGGGGTGAGAGGGAGAGACTCGGCCAGCTTCTTTATTGTATATAATTGCAGTTCAGAAAAGGCAGCCTGGTTGTATATTGAATTTGTTTCTTCACTTTGTTGAATTCACTGTTATATATCAAAATGATATTTGCATATTAAATCTTGGATTGTGGAACAATTAAATTAAACTGGCATTCCTGTGTGTAAAATTGCTAATCCTCTTTGCCAAGGAATTCTTTGTTCTTAAAAGCAGTGGAATTTAATTTGCTGCAGACCATGCTCAGATTTATTCGTAATGCTTGTCTATAAGTTAATCAGCCAAACAAGTGCTGTCTGCAGGTGTTTGGCATTTAATTTAAAATTTCTTCTTTTTTTTCACTATGGTAAGCAGCTTATGGGAAATGGTAGGTGACAAACCTGGGCTATTTAGGATTAGTATATTTTACCTAGGCTTGATTGAAATTTTGCTTACTGAAATTGATAAGTCAAAGGGCAACGATAAAGTCTGTCCAAATTGTGATTAATTTCACTATTAAACAATTCTGTATCTCCTAAAAAAATCATTTCAGAGAAGATGGACCCATTGCCTTAAGAAATATTACTTTTAATGTGAGTAAAATAAACTTGTGAATACATCAGTAATCATTTTTCTCTCAGATATACTTTACTGTTACTCCATGTCTTTTCCCAGAAGTGCCCATGGTGGATGAGACATAAAGGTGGTGTTTGGCCTCCTTGTTTTTATGTTGATGACTGCTTATAATGGATTTGAAAATAGAGGCACACATCCCAGAAAATTATTAGTTTCTCTTGACATTTTTCAAAGAAAAGTCTAGTATGAAAAAGGACTGTGAAATTAATTCAGAACTTTCTTATATTTCTATCTGTCTTTAACTCAATCTGTCCTCCTGTCGGAGGGAAGTGTGGAGTATGCTGTCTTGGACAGGTGCTTCTATAGCTCGAGTAGTTCATTTGTATTTTCTAGAAAATGTTATAAATTCTCTCATTGAAAGTGCACAGTGTATGTATCTGAAAATGAGAGAAGCTGTCTGCCTGTTGAGTTCTGTACTCTGTATGCATGTTATCAGTATTAGTAAGGCATTGATCAGAGCAGAAATAAAGCTCAGGTATTCAGATAATAGTGATTAGAGGTTCTACAGCAGGAAATCATGTGCCTCTCTTTGTGTAATAAGCAAGACATAATAGGAAGCACAAAAGGCATGAGTGGGTTCTCCTTCTGACATCTACTTGCTAGTGTGATAATAAATAAGTTACTAAACCTTTCTAAGCTTCCTCATCTCTAAAAGGGAATATAGTATCTTTCTTTAAGATTCAATCACATAATGTATGTAAAGCAGCTTGCATGTTTCCTGGATTATGGTAGTAATCAATATTATTAATTCTCTTTGCCCCTTAAAGGTAGAGATTGTGTTTTCTTCATCCCACATAATTCACAGTATGATGCTTAGCATAAGGTGCATGTTTGTCACATGAATAGGCGAGAGGAGGCTGCATCTTAACTACTTTAAAGCTTTGCCAATGTACAACATCGTTGAGTGTAATCATTTAGGAATGGCTGTCTACTGATGACACAGTTTTTATAGTGAATGTGTACAGAATTGCTTAAAGGATACAGAATAGCTTTACAGAATCCCTCTGCAGTACTCTAGGGTAGGACAGCAGGGTGTGCAATATATGGAAATATACTGAAGCACGTTTTTAGGGGTTTTTTTGTTTTTTTTAATGGTTAGTTGGAATTGAATTAAAGTGGGAACTTGATTTTTTTACTATTAAAATTCAAGACCTGGAGTTCTCTCTTGTGGTTTTCTAAGGATGATTGGAAATATTAAAAGTAATGAAAATTAATAAACTAGGACTGTATCACCATATGAAAGAATATTATAAATACTGAGGAACATTTTTATTATTCCCCAAAACACAATAGTGTCTTATCAATGGGTAGATTCACTAGAGTTGAATTTCCAAAGCAAAATATACAATAAAGCTTCTTTGTATTTGAAACACTGTGGGAGATAAGATAAACCAAGTCATACAAATGGTCTCATTAAGTAAAGAAAGAGACAAGATTCAGTGTATAATATGACCTGTGCTTTTAAAATGAGTTGGTATACATACATATATATAATACGTTTTAACATAGTTTTATATTTTAATTCTACCCATGGATTATTGCAGGAGGGTGGAATTATAGCTGGCATTTTGCTATATACTTTTCTGTATTTTCTGAGTTTTCAGTAATGAGCATATGTATTCTTATTGTATATATACTCAGAAAGAGTGTTATTTTCTAGTAAAAGAGAGAGAAAAGTAAATAAGACTTACATCCACCCTCAAGGAGCTAATGTGAGATTAATATGTGAAGATAATGTCTATATAAGACTGAGAAGTGTTGACTGCTGTAAGAAAAATACAAATAGTTCTGAGAGTTCAAGAGAGAAAGTTACTCCCAGTGTAGGAAATTAGGTAAGACTTTATTGAGAAAATGGGGTTTAGGGTGTGGCTTGATGGATGTGGTAAGTACTGTTAACGTTTGGGAGTTTGATAGTGTTGGGCAATGTATTTAAGGTATTAGAGGTAGAACAAAGAAGTAGAAAAGGGAAGTCTCTACGTAGTTCCTTTTTTTTCTCCAGCTTCATTGAGATACAAGTGACATTTAACATTGTATAAGTTTAAGGTGTACAACCTGTTGGTTTGATGTACTTATATATTGCAAAATGATTATCACTGTAGTGTTAGTTAACACCTCCATTACCTCATGTAATTACCATTTCTTTTTTGTGGTGAGAACATTTAAGATCTACTCTTAGCATCTTTCAAGTATATGAGAGTGTGTGTGTGTGTGTGTGTGTACGTGCACGCTGTATTGTTAAGTATAACTGCCATGTTGTACGTTAGATCCCCAGTACCTGTTCATCTTAGAACTGGAAGTTTGTACCATTTGACCAACATCTCCCCATTTCTCCCCACCCCAAGACGCTGGCAACCACCATTCTATGCACTGTTTTTAGGAGTTCAGCTTTTTTAGATTTCACATGTAAGGGATATCATACAGTCTTTCCATATCTCTGTCTGACTTATTTTCCTTAGCATAATGCTTTCATGGTCCATCTTCATTGTTGCAAATGGCAGAATTTCTTTCTCACGGCTGAATAGTGTGTGTGGTGTGTGTGTGCGCGTGTGTGTATGACTTGCAAATATTTTCTCTCATTTCATAGGTTGCCTTTTAATTTTGTTGATTGTTTCTCTTGCTGTACAGAAGCTTTTTAGTTTGATGTAGTCCCACTTATTTATTTTTGCTTTTTTCACTTATGCTTTTGTGTCTTATCCAAAAAATTGTTGCCAAGACCAGTATCAGGGAGCTTTTCCCCTGTGTTTTGTTCTGGGAGATTTATGATTTCAGGCTTTATGTTAAAGTCTTTAATCCATTGCAAGTTAATTTTTGTAAGTGGTGAAAGATAGGGGTTTAATTTTATTCTACTGCATGTGATTATCTAGTTTTCCCAATACCATTTATTAAAGAGACTATCCTTTTCCTGTTGAGTGTTCTTGGCTCCCTTGTCAAATATTAGTTGACTATATATGTGAAGGTTTATTTCTGATTCTGTTCCATTGGTCTTTGCTTCTGTTTTTATTCCAGTACCATTCTGTTTGATTATTATAGCTTTGTAGTATAGTTTTAGGAAGAGTGATGCATCCAGCTTTGTTCTTTTTCAGGGCTGCTTTGGCTATTTGTGATCTTTTGTGGTTCCATACAAATTTTAGGATTGTTTTTTCTATTTCTGTGAAAAATGCCATTCAGAATTTTGATAGGGATTTCACTGACTCTATAGATAGCTTTGGATAGTATAGACATTTTAACAATATTAATTCTTCTGATCCATGAACACGGGGTACTTTTTCATTTATTTATGTCTTCAGTTTCTTTCATCAAAGTCTTATAGTTTTCAGTGTACAGATCTTTCACAACCTTGGTTAAATTTATTCCTAGGTTGTTTTTTTTTTAATCATTTTGCTCATCTTGTGAATGGTATTTTATTTTTTTCAGATATTCTGCTAGTGGATAGAAATGAAACTGATTTCTATATGTTGATTTTGTATCCTGCAACTTTACTGACTCCGTTGATTAGTTCTAATAGTTTTTTGGTGGCGTCTTTAGGATTTTCTGCATATAATATCTTGTCATCTGCAAACAAAGTTTTATTTCTTTCTGATTTCTTAAATAGTTCTTTCATCCCGGGGTATAGGATTTATAGGAAGTATTTTGTAAGGGTAGATTGTTCCCAGAGACCCTTCAATATCAGAATAAGCAGGCTTGAGTTCATGCAGAAGACAGTGAACGCTCAGCAGTGTTAGAAAGAAATTTATACTAGCAGAAGAATGTGTGATGGATGAAAGGGGGTTGGGGACAGTGAGATTAATAGTATCTGAATTAGGATAGTGGTTGTAGGGGTTTTGTTGTTGTTGTTTGCGGTACGCAGCCCTCTCACTGTTGTGGCCTCTCCTGTTGCGGAGCACAGGCTCCAGACGCGCAGGCTCAGCGGCCATGGCTCACGGGCCTAGCCGCTCCGCGGCATGTGGGATCTTCCCGGATCAGGGCACGAGCCTGCGTCCCCTGCATTGGCAGGTGGACTCTCAACCACTGCGCCACCAGGGAAGCCCTGTTGTAGGGATTTTTAAGACACTTTACTCAGTCATCTCAAATGATATCTAATAATTGAAGGATAGTGACCTTAGCAGAAGGTATGGTGAATTAACAGAGGCATAATATCATCTAAGCTCTGACTTGAGAGAAACTAAGCTCTAACTTAGATCTGATACAGCATCTCCCATCATGAACCCTTATAAGTTGGCATTGGCAGATTTCATCACCTAAAACTTACTGGATGAAGTCCTTTAACTAAGGTGGTTGATAATATTCGAATGGCTTCCCAGTTTGACCAATTTCCCCTCCTTCCGTCCCTCCCTCCTGCCCTTCAATAAATAATTATGACTCACATCTTACAGTCTTGTTCTAAAGATAGACCTTAAAAAGATGAATCCATAAAATGCAATAATTGCTGTAACAGAAAGTGCTGTAGAAAGCATCTGTTTCAGACTAGATCTTTCTGAGGAAGTGATGTTTGGGATGAGAACTAAAGGATGAACTGGGAGCCAGCCACATAAAGAATGGGAGCAAAAGCATTTCACTTAGAGGGCACTGTCTGTGCAAAGGCCTGAGAAATTTTGTTATGTTTTTATAGATGGTACCTCTTTTATGGTTCATAGTAGCAAAGATTTGGACTAAAACTCAGGCCTCCTGAGTTCTAGTCGCATGCTTTTTTGCTAGAAATTATGAAAAAATAGAGTGGTATTTCTTTGTTTTAAAAAAAAAAAATGACTTCATTCTTTCGGCCAAGTGTCTTTTAAGGTACTTCATTCACCTCCCAGGAAGGAAGTGTTGCAGGTCATTTAAATAAATTAACAGTTTAGATCATTCATTTTGTGTATTAAGACTGGAGGTTAAGTCCAGGGAGAGATGATAAAAACAAGTACAAAAAGTTAAATAATGACATGAAATGTTAAGTAACCATATTAAAGGTTTCTATAAAGCAGTATATTATTTAATTTTATTCTTAACCCTTTGAGCAGTTCAGTAATCACTTACTGATTGCCTGCCATGTGCCAGGCACTAAGTTCTCAGGATACAAACACAAAGATGAGTAAGAGTCTGCTTTAAACTTATTTAGCATTTCTTTTTCTAACCTCATCCCTTGAGGTTCAAACCTAGATTACAAGTTAACCAATATTGGTAACATTTTTATACTTCTCAAATGATTTTCATGTACATCTTCACGTGAGCCTCACATAACAACTAATTAGGGCAATGAAACTTCATTCAGTTCAGGGTGTGAGTGTGGAGCTTATTTAGTTAGTAGTAGTCATGGAATTTGAAATCACGTCCTGATTTCACATTTTCTGTTGGTTCCCTTACACCATTTCTACCTCCATGATCTCTCTCTCTTAAAAATTGAGATAGGATATAACATTTCATAAGTTTAAGGTGTAGGACGTGCTTATTTGATATATTTATGTATTTCAATACAACCTCCATGATCTCTCGACCCTTAATATCTGAACCACCAAAACAACTTATCGTTTCTCCAAACTTACTCTTTCTTGACTTTTCCCTCTCGTCTTATCTGCTATTACCCTTCCATCACACTTCAGCCAGAGTAAATTTGCTGTCTTCTCAGGGGGCAAAACTCTTCTTTTTATGTCTTTGCCTTTAGGACCAAAAGTTTGGATTACAGCAATCTCCCAACCTTTGTTCCTCTTCCCTTTGTTCTTTAATAGATCAAATTCAGGGTTTTATCCTAATTTGCCTTCCTTAATAAGCCAGAATGGATCTTATATATAAAGAAGGGATTTTAGAGATAGTTTCCCCCTCCAGCCCTAGAATTTCAAGAGATGTCAGTTCTCATGCAAATTCATACCCCTCTTCCATGAGTTAGTTTACTTAGTATTTTCTGTAACACCTGGATCATATTTAGTTAATGATAGTTAAACTGTTAGTTTGACTTGCTCAGACATATTTTCCTCCTTACTAGACCATGGTCCTTAAGTCTGTCTCTGGAGATTTTACAGAAAAGGACAATTATTGAAAGGTTTAATAATTTCCATGATACCCCTTTTTCTCCTTGCTCTCCTGGCTATGGGGATAAGTAATTGCGTTCTTGCTGTTTTTGTTTGTCCCATATACCTCATGCACTTGATTTTCCTCCTACTACTCCAGCTAAAGGACATGAAGCCAGAGTAGTTGTTTGTTTTCTATTTTCCATTTCTAGCAGTAATGGTAAGAAAACTCAGAGCAGGTAAAAATCACTATTTTAGTTAAATTTAAAATGATTGCCTTTGAGATAGAGTTTGAAGTAGAAGAATCTTCATCTGTTTTCACTTTAAAGGTAATAATTACTTGACACCTATTTTCACTAGTGTACATTGAAGCCTATTATGATAACAGATTTACATCAAGGTAATATAATGAAATTAATGAAAATTATTTTTTTATTTTGGATTACTTTTTTTCTTATACAAGTGAACCTAGTACTGAATTGGAACTGCACACAGAGTGTTTTGAAGCACAGTAACCCAGGTGGAAACAAACATGCTGTATTTTGGTTTGGGGAAGTTGTTTGTTTGTATTTTTGCTTGCATTGGGTCTTCGTTGCTGCGTGCGGGCTTTCTCTAGCTGTGGCAAGTGGTGGCTACTCTTCATTGCAGGCTTCTCATTGAGGTGGCTTCTCTTGTTGCAGAGCACGGGCTCTAGGCGCATGGGCTCAGGAGTTGCGGCGCACGGGCTCTAGGGCACACGGGCTTCAGTAGTTGTGGTGCATGGGCTTAGTTGCTCCGTGGCATGTGGCATCTTCCCGGATCAGGCATCAAACACATGTCCCCTCCATTGGCAGGTGGATTCTTAACCACTGCGCCATCAGGGAAGTCCCTTTTTTTTTTTTTTTAATTACAGTAATTACTTTATCCTCACTGTCTATTAAATAGATTGTATGTAACAAAAACAGGAAAAATTAAGAGTTGAGTTCATTGTTTTAATTAAGCAGTAACTGGTTTTGGATAAGTTACATTTAGCATCCCAATTAAAATTCTATTCTTCTGCATGTTTTATTACGTTTTTCATTTTTACTTTAAATTTGCAATGTTTAAAATTCAATAAGATGTTAAGAGATAAGCCAGAAATGTAGACTATTACAGAAGCCTAGGAGATTTAGTTAATCTGACCTAGATGTTGTTTTGATGATTGAGATTTATTTTTGAAAACAGTTCTCAATTTCAAAATGAAGCACACAACTGCCGTATAAGTCAGTTGTCCTGCCAGTGACAGGCAGATTAATCAGCCACAAAAAGGAAGAGTTTGCCATAAAAGTTGTGCTAGTCAGATCATTGGCATTTGGATGAGACATAATATTGAAAGTTATAAGTGAATGTAGCTCTTGCATTTTGCCATGTTCTAAAGAGGATTATCTAGTATTTTTTCAAGGGCTTTTTGTATACATTTGATGTTGGCTTCATTTTCAATGTAATGCATGTGAAACAAAACAGATAATGTGAGAAAATACTTGAGTAGAAATTGTGTACAAATGTAAATATTAATGGTGTTTGAGAATATAGATCAACAGTTAATTATTCAACATTTATTTCATGTATCGCAAAATGTGGGTACTTGCACAGTTAGAATGAGAACACTTATACAACTTCTTCTGTACCAATTTTTCTGTCATTCTACCAAAGCTCTGAGATGTTAGTTCTTGTGTCAGTTTTTAATTTAACATTGTACAATACTATTTTTTAAAGTTTATTTAATTTATTTTTGACTGCATTGGGTCTTCGTTGCTGTGCACAAGCTTTCTCTAGTTGCAGCGAGTGGGGGCTATTCTTCGTTGTGGTGCGCGGGCTTCTCATTGCGGTGGCTTCTCTTGTTGCGGAGCACGGGCTCTAGGTGCATGGGCTTCAGTAGTTATAGCACGCGGGCTCAGTAGTTGTGGTGTGCAGGCTCTAGAGCGCAGCCTCAGTAGTTGTGGTGCACGGGCCTAGTTGCTCCGCGGCATGTGGGATCTTCCCGGACCAGGGCTCAAACCTATGTCCCGTGCATTAGCAGGTGGATTCTTAACCACTGCACCACCAGGGAAGTCCCTACAATACTATTTTTAAGAAATAAAAAGTAATGAGGGGGCTTCCCTGGTGGCACAGTGGTTGAGAGTCCGCCTGCCAATGCAGGAGACACGGATTCGTGCTCCAGTCCAGGAAGATCCCACATGCCGCGGAGCGGCTGGGCCCGTGAGCCATGGCCGCTGAGCCTGCGCGTCCAGAGCCCGTGCTCCGCAACGGGAGAGGCCACAACAGTGAGAGGCCCGCGTTCCACACACACACAAAAAAAGTAATGAGGACTTATAAATAAGAGATCAGATGTGAGGGTTGCCTGGTGTCGTCCACAAAACTGAGTGGAGAAAGCAGTAAATGTACGTCCTCTGGACTGGAGCAACCAGGGTAATGAGTATGTTGTTTTCTTATCATAATGCTGGGAAATGTAGTCTTTAATAGGGAAGCCCTATTACAGATGATGAAAATACTGGAAGTAGAGTGACAGATCCTTGGAATTATATTTGAAGTGGTTTGTCTTTTATTTCAGTATCCAGAATTGTAAAGTAATTGTTTTGAAGCCAGAGTTATTGACTAAACCTTAGTAATTCCTAATTGAGGCTATAACACACGTCGCAATTACTGAAATAAACTAAGACTATGAACTAATTTTAAGTACTTAGCTTGTTTTTAGTACTTAGCTCTTTAAACGTTTAGTTTTAGATACTAGGCAAATGTGTGGTAATCAATACTTTTATCACTGATTTTTACAAAGCATGTTTCTTTAAAAGCCATTGGTTTTATCATTATGACAATTGTTAATAAGTCAACATAACATATTAATAGTTTTTGCTTCCTGAATCTATTGGGATCTCTGAAGGTGTGTGTGTGTGTGTGTTTAATTTGACATATTTTGGAGTTTTTTAGTCCATCATTTCAAGGTTTCTTTTTGAGCTACAGAAAGCTTAGCCATTTTTAATAATTAAAGATTTATGGAATGAAAATTGACCTACAAAGTAATGTTTTGAAATAACCTGAATCTTCTAGACACTGGTTAAGTATAGTTTGTTCTAATCCTAAAGGTCTTTGATAACTGTGGGATTAAGTTATAGGTTTCTTTTAGTATATACATTTGTCAGGGAGGAAGCAGGGTCATTAGAAGGAAAACTATTTGTCTTTGAGGGAAAATTAACATTTAGCTAAAGCCTTACCTGTGTGCTGTATGATTATTTTATTTTACAGACTCCAGGCATTAGAGCTCGGCCTACAAGACTTCAGTGGTTTTGTGATAGATGTATTGCAAGTAACCAGGTTTGTGTTTAATTTCTGGTCTCACTCACCTAAAACTGTGAGTAGAAAGCAAGTGTCCTACATGGCCTGTGAGCGTTTGGGGAGTTCAGGTGATGCAGCATTGCTTATCTTGGTTGTTTTCCAAATAAGCAATAGCTTAATTCTGGTTTCTGAGGTCCAGTGGAATCCCTAAAAATTTTAACTTGGGCTCTGAAGATTTTAGCTTGCTTTATTCTACTTGTTGGTTTGAGCCAGCTAATGTTTCTTTGGCAATTTAAATCTGCTTCAGTCATTAGTGACCAGAGGAGTCACTTGATGGGAGCCCATTGGAGTTTCTACTTTACCTCTACTCCAGCACAGATATCTGTTCACATCCTGCCAAGAAAAAGCCACAGGGAAAGAGGAGTTTAAAGTTTGGGTAGAGGAATATTCCTATGAACAAATACAGATATACTCACTGAGTCCTCCACCCTAAATACCTTTGAATTCTACAGAATGCTCCTTTGTGGAGGTTCCCTCAACTAGATAATTATTCATGTATGTTATTGACTCCAAAGTGTCCTTTAGCCCTTTAACTTAACATTTTAAAAAAATTATGATAAAATACATATAACATCAAGTTTATCATTTTAGCTATTTTTAAGTGTACAGTTTAGTGGCATTAAGTACATTTACGAAGTTGTGCTCAGTCCTTTAACTTTTGAAGTGAAGTTAATCTGCCCTTTGGGTAAAGTTAATTTGAAGGATTATTCAACTGTGATTTGTCAACTATAAAATGTCCTTTACACAATCTAGATCCATCTGTTAATCTTATTTTTAAGGTTGAAACTCTAGAAAAATTAGTGGAGCTGACACAGAAGCTATTTGAGTGTGATAGAGACCAGCTATACTACAGTCTGCTAAAACTATACAGTAAGTAAGCTGACTATTCCTCGTGTTTTCATTTTGAGACATTTATTCTATGGAAGGCAGTGGCCAGAAAGGAATATCAGGCTGTGAGGAAGCTCCAGGGGTTGTCAAATGTGGAGTCTTAAACAGAGGCTCACGTAGAGGCCAGATTGAATTTTCTCACAAAATGTTATATTGTATCACTAGATACCCTACAATCTTCATAATTTCTGACATTCTTGCTGCAATAATGAGAAGGTGAGAAAAATCTTCATCAGAGCCACAGAATTTAATAGGAGTTTTTGAGAGACTATTCTTTGTTTTCTTTTAATTTAATTTCTTTAGTAGATTTATTAGTCACTTCTATGAATAGGTAATCATTGACATGTTCATGTATATAGATCTTTTTCCAGAAAAATGCATATTGATACAAACTCATTGCTGAACAATTACTTTTTAAAATGTGATTGTATTATAATATAGTTTTGACTCAGTTCTATATTAAAAATGTTTTTCTACATTTTTTCACCTACAAATGGCTACATTGAAGAGATATACTAGAATTTACTTAGCCAGTCTCCTACTGCTAGACAAGTGAATAGATTTCAGTTTTCCATATTATAAAATAACACTACATTAGTCATCTTTGCATCTAATATTTGTTAACACCCTTAATTGTTTCCGTAGGCTGAATTTGTGTTTTTATTAAGGGTTAAAAGTGATGAACTTTTCTGAAACGTTTGACCTCTATTGTCAAACAGTACTCTAGGACTGTGCAGTCTCTTAGGGTATTTGGGTAGAGAGGAACAATACTTAGAATAGTCAGTGACCTTTCTTCCTTCCTTTCCTTCCTTCTTTTTCTTCATAGATATTTGATCTAGATTTCTTCTTCTCTTTTTCTTTTGGGAAGTTTTCCTTCACCAAACACAGACAGCAATGAATAAGGTGATTTTATTTGTCTTTTTGAACTTGTGTTTATTGTCATTGGAAGCTTTGTCTTACATCTTGATGGTGTATGTAAAATAAGACTTGCTGTAAAATTTACATTTCATTTGTTGGTTGCATTGACATACCACAACGTAGTTCTTAAAACTTTGGCTTGAATATGATCAGATTCTGGCACACAATGCTCAGGTTGTTGTTGAATGTGTAGAATTTAAAAACTTAGGTTTTAGGTATTTAGTCCTTAATTAGTGGATTATAACCTGTATTTGAGTGCTGATTCTCCCTCCTTCCCCTGCTTTTTCTTACTTTTGAAGAACTGTTTCTTGCTTAAATTCTAATTTTTTTTTTTTTAAATTCTAATTTTATGCAAACTAAAAAAAAAAATACTAAACTTATATGTCCAGATGAATCTAAGCCTTTAAAATCATTCCCATAAGAAGACTATATAAACTTTCGTTCAGAAAAACTCTGAAGCCCTTACTGTGCTAGCCGTTGAGGTAGGCACTGCAGATAGAAAGGTAGTGCTCAGAAGAGTTAGACCTGAACCAACACTGAGAATACCTTGGGGTGAAAGAACAGCTGTAAGGATGCATGAGGTACAGAGGTAGTCCAGGGAAGGATGAGAGGCAGCCAGCCTTACGGACTTCCTTCTCCTCTGCAGATGACCTTTTGCTGTTGCTTTTTTAAAAAGAAAGAAAAGAAAAAACAGCTTTGAAGTTCATCTTAAAATTTCCTTTAGGGATAAGCAGGAACTCTTATAAACTCTGAGGTTTATTACCCTTTTCTTTTCTTTAATCCCCTCTGTCTGTTCTGATGGACACCCCGCTTCCAGCTCTGTATTTGAGCCAATAGTCTGAGGCTCTCTCCTCTCCTTAGCTGAGGAGCCTCTGAGGCTGAGGTAACATGAAGGTGGCCTCTCCTGGAACTGGAAGCTGGAGGAATCATTATAGGGAAGTATACTTTTTAACCCAGTTTGTTTACTTCCCAACTTCTATACTGCTATAAATCAATAATGTGGTTGTGATAACCCTGATCCTTCCCTTTCTGAAGAAAAAGTAAGGTTTCTCCTCCTGAGACCTGGCCCCCTCTGTGTTGCCCTCTGACTTGGACCACTACTTAAATATGTTAAATAAAGCACTGTGGACTCAATTTATTTGAAAAGGAACATATAGTATGGAATGACATATGAAATGTGGCCCTGTAACACATGAAAAAAAATCCATGTTTTAGATTGTGGATTTCTGAGAAAACGATTTGTTTCACCTATTGGAATTTTTTATGAGCTCATTCTTTTTCATGATGTAATTTTCACCCTTGAAAGGAGTTCATTTAATTATTTGGGTTTATTTGTTAAAGAGCAGTTTTGCTTGTTTATTTTAAAACAGTACCTTTCACACAGGTATACACACTTATTTTGTTGTGAATTACAACATACTACAGAAACATGTACAAGACAAAGATACATTGCTCCATGGTTTATGACAGCAGCATCCATATGACTATAATCTAGATTAAGGAATAGCAAATGTAACTCTTTTCATCCCTTTAAATACTAGCTGACCTAAACCTGTTTTCATTTTCTACTTGTTCGTATATGATGTTCATAGGTGGTCTGTTACAAGAATCAGCTGTAATTCAAACTTCAGTTCTATCCTTTCTAATGCATTTTGACCTTTCATTGTGATAGTCTTGTAAAATTAGTTCCTAAACATTACATGAATGAAACAACTCCCTCACCTGCATATGTACTATTATTTCTAAATGACAATACTATAAGGAATATTTTATTTCTAAATGACAGTATTTTCACCTTCTTAACCATTTTCTTATATTTGAAACACTTCAGTTTCTTTACATATACAAAGTAAAGATAGTTTATTCTTTGTATACATACAGTACTGTAGCCAAAACTAAAGCTGTCTTACATTCATAATTTTGTAATAAAAATTCTTTGAATCTGTTTTTAAAACCCCAACATCTAAAACCTGAGCCTTTATCCTAAGAAGTTATTTACATGCTATTTTCTTCAAGTACTTATGACCACTGACATTTCTTTTCACACTGTGTGGTCTTTTTCCCCCCCTCCAGTATTACACAAATACAACATGAATATATTCTAAATTACTGAAGATTCAAGCAGTGCAGTAGTGTACAGAGCAAAATTTGGAAATGTCATTGTGCGTCCACACCTTAGAGTGCACTTGTAAGTGTCCATCCTTCCAATTAATTCTCTCTACATTTCTATCCATGTATTTTTTTTACATATACACCTATTATTTTGATTGTTTAATGCTCTACATGTTTCATGCTCTGTGTTCTGTGGCTTTTTAAAAATTATTATGAAATAAATTCACAGGAAAAGATACACTTTTTCTCCTCTTTTTTCTTTTAATTAATTTATTTATTAATGGCTGTGTTGGGTCTTTGCTGCGCGTGGGCTTTTCTCTAGTTGTGGCGAGCGGGGGCTACTCTTCGTTGCAGTGTGTGGGCTTCTCATTGCGGTGGCTCCTCTTGTTGTGGAGCACGGACTCTAGGCGCACGGGCTCTCTAGAGTGCAGGCTCAGTAGTTGTGGCACACGGGCTTAGTTGCTCGGTGGCACGTGGGATCTTCCTGGACCAGGTCTTGAACCCATGTCACCTGCATTGGCAGGCGGATTCTCAACCACTGCGCTACTGAGAAGCCCTGCCTTTTCTCCCTTTAATTACCAGCTTCAAGTGCTGGTGTCCCTGGAACCTCCTAAGTTGATAATTAAAATTTTTTTAATGAGTTTATTAATTTTCTTTTGTATATTTGTGTTTCAGTTTGTCGCAGCCATTATTCTTTTGGGTGCTCAAGTTGTCCCATCTTTGGCCACTGGGAACCCCGTTGCATCAGCTCCTGTGTCATTTGACACACCCCATTAGTATGTTGGTTTTTTTTTCCTGAAATACCTTTTTTTTTTTTTTTTTTTTTTTTTTTTTTTTTTTTTTTTGCGGTAGGCGGGCCTCTCACTGTTGTGGCCTCTCCCGTTGTGGAGCACAGGCTCCTGACACACAGGCTCAGCGGCCATGGCTCACAGGCCCAGCTGCTCCGCGGCATGTGAGATCTTCCCGGACCAGGGCACGAACCCGTGTCCCCTGCATCGGCAGGCGGACTCTCAGCCACTGCGCCACCAGGGAAGCCCGAAATACCTTTTTTAAAAAAAATTTTTTTAAACATCTTTATTGGAGTATAATTGCTTTACTTTGTTGTGTTAGCTATATAACAAAGTGAATCAGCTATACGTATACATATATCCCCATATCCCCTCCCTCTTGCGTCTCCCTCCCACCCTCCCTATCACAACCCTTCTAGGTGGTCACAGAGCACAGAGCTGATCTCCCTGTGCAATGCAGCTGCTTCCCACTAGCTATCTGTTTTACATCTGGTAGTGTATATATGTCACTGCCACTCTCTCACTTTGTCCCAGCTTACCCTTCCCTCTCCCCATCTCCTCAAGTCCATTCTCTATGTCTGCATCTTTATTCCTGTCCTGCCCCTAGGTTCTTCAGAACCTTCTTTTTTTTTTCCTAGATTCCATATATATCTGTTAGCATGCAGTATTTGTTTTTCTCTTTCTGATTTACTTCACTCTGTATGACCGACTCTAGGTCCATCCACCTCACTATAAATAACTCCATTTTGTTTCTTTTTATGGCTAATATTCCATTGTATATATGTGCCCCATCTTCTTTATCCATTCATCTGTCGATGGACACTTAGGTTCCTTCCATATCCTGGCTATTGTAAATAGTGCTGCAATGAACTTTGTGGTGCATGACTCTTTTTGAATTATGGTTTTCTCAGGGTATATGCCGAGTAGTGGGATTGCTGGGTCATAACCCCATTAGTCTTTGATAGGTCCTTATTTTCAGGCCAAACAAGACCATCCAGGCGTACGTGGCATAATTCCTGTCCCAAACCTGGAGTCCTTATTTTAGAGGGGAATGATATTTAGAGACCATTATCAGGTGATTGACACATGGGGAATTTAGAAATTGCCCCATCCTATCAGTAATATGTAAAAATTTATCAGCTTTGTAATTAAAATCCTGATCTCTAGAAATCTTCATCTCTTAGTTTAAATACCATAGAAACCCCATGTGAAGTACCAGCTGTTGTTACACACTGGTCAAATAGCCATAAATGAAGCCCCATAACTATGTCTGTGCCTGTAAAATTCACTGATAGTGTCAAAAATCTTTGGTTTTATAGCTTAAGAGTTCTCAAATCATTTAGTAGTCAGTGCTCTTATTCTTTAAAGAGGACACGGTGAGTTCCAGGAAAGTGATGGAATTATTGAGGGAGTGTCCATTCCCTGGTCACAGCCCAGGTTTGTGGCTGTTTGATTCTTCAAATAACAAGTATGATTGTTGTCTTGGTTGAAGGAATTTTAAGCCCCAGAGGGATACTATGAAAGAAAGGCATGGCCCTTCTGTGCCTTCGTGAGAGCACGGCTGCAGATTTTGGCACTGACTAGTTTGATTGCCTCAAATTTTTGTTATGTATTCTGTGATCGAGGTACATTTCCAAGATTTTTTTTTTCCAAAAAAAAAAGTGTCTATATCTCAGTTGTTTTATGCTGTATGCACTTAGTTCTCACCTGTATTTTGAAAAAATTTTCTTGTTACAAGCTGCTAGTCCATTTGAATAGGTGCATCTCTGTTATATCTTGTTCTCCCAAAGTAGAAGCTTTTCATATAGTTTGTGCTTTTTTAAAAAGAATTACCTTCCCAGAGTTCTTTCAGTCTGAAGGCAGAGTTGTACCTCATCCACCTCTTCACATAACATAATAGTTATGTTAGCTTAAAAATTAATCTCTTTATAAAACACCTTAGCAGGGCTGTTCCCAGCACTTGGAAATCTTCCCTGTGTCCCCCACAGTCCATAGTACTCTTTGGCACAGAACAAAAGTGGTTCCCCTTTCCCCTTCTACAGAATTAAAGATTTGGGGGCTTGGGTTTTTGTTTTTTATTTAATCAAATAAATTAAAGTGTATTTGATAACCTTTATGTATAAAGTTTTATACATTAACATACTTGAAAAATTACTCTTGCATTTTACATTACATGAGAACATTTTAATGAAGGAAAAGCATAATTATCTTATGAGAGTCTTGCTTTGAAAATTGATTGTAAATTTAATAAGGGTTTTATATTAGGCTGATTTTTATTGTCAAAGTATGTATAAAATCACTCTGAACTTTAGGTTAATTTCTACTGTTTGGGCCACCTTTCAGCATATTCCTTATGAAAGTTTGGGCTGCAATCTTTGTATGACCCCTGGGAAATTCTCTGCCTCTGCTTGTTATCTTTTTCTTTATTGCAGGTTTCTGATGGAGTGTGAATGTGTTTTGTTTTTGTTCTTTGAGTTTTTTACTTCCAGGAGTCAGTTATCAAAAAGCTTAGCTTTTCAGTTTTAGGGTGGGAGGGAAATCTAGGAAAATTCCATGTGTTTTAGTATTTTGGTATTTTTGAGAAACAAATTTACTCATGTTTTCTGGAACATTTGTGTCCTGAAACACACCCTCTTCCTGGAGCTGACCATACACCATTAAGATATTCATATTAGCAAATTTTTTTTAAAAGGCCACATTTAAAACAATACTTCTTTGTGCCTAATAGGTATATTGAATTTAGTGTCATAAGACGTTTTTCATATTTTGCTCTAGTTTTTCACAAGCAGAAATGGCTTGATCTTTTCTTTTTTCAAAACCCGTTAGAATGTTTAAAAATAAGTTCTTGATTCTTAAGTCTTTGCTATTTGTGAAGACTAGGTTACCACATAGAAGGAACTAGATATTTCATTATGAAGGAAGCTGCCTATTTCTTTCCAGTAAACTTCCTGTGATCTTACTTAGTCTGAGGGCATTATCAGAAATCTATTACACACTGACATAGAAATTCTTCAAGTTGACAGAAGAGACAGAATTCTCCCTACTTAACTAAGGGAAAAAGGTTTGTTGATTTGTCACTTTTGACAAAAATCATACATTTGCACACTTTCAATCATTTTAGACCTTCAGCTCTGTACTGTACTGTATATGTGTATCCCATCGTCTTTCCAAAGTCTACTGGTCATAGTTGAATTGTTACCTGTTTCTGATTTTGATTTTAACAGTGGGCAATTTCTCAGTTACTTTAAAAAGGTAAACTTTGTATCAACATGATTTTCAAAGTTCTTAATAAAGTGTGGATTTTTTTTTCTATTTTTTAATAGCTAAGTAATTTCTATGGTTTAAAATTCAAAAGATACAAAAAGGTATACAGAAAGAAGTCTTCTTACCTTTGGTCCACAATCACCCTGGTCCTTTCCCTGGAGGCAATGTTTGGAATACTTCCTTCAACATCAAATAAAAATAGTTCTGAATATTGTCATGAATTCTATTGAGTACGTTCATTAATTTCTGCTTATTTTTACAGAAGTGAATGGTGACTGGCAAAGAGCTGATGCTGTCTGGAATAAAATGCAAGAAGAAAATATTATTCCTCGTGGAAGGACATTAAGGTTATTAGCGGAAATCCTTAGGAACAGTAACCAAGAGGTTCCATTTGACGTACCTGAGGTAATTTGTTTTTAACTGTAAGCATAACAGATTTTGTTGTTTGTCTATAACTTTAGGTTATAGATTAGCCCAGCTTTACACTGAAAAGGTCACTGTTGTGTTTACCACTTTTTGTTTAATTGAATAATTTTATTTTTAAGTTGTGGTATGAGGATGAAAAACATTCCCTGACTTCATCACCCTCACCTGTAGAAGTTAGTCTCCAGAAAGAGCTATTGAATGCCTGCCACAGGAAGAAAGACAAAGGTAAACGTGTACACTGGGGTCTTCTTTCTGATAGCAACATGGGATCTAAGCCCAACAAATCATTAGTGATCTCGGGTAGAGATGGAACTTAAATTGTATATATTAATTATTTTCTTTCATTTTTTAAGTTAACAAAGACATTTTGGGACAATTGGGAAAATTTAAATATCGACTGAGTAGTGGGTCATTAAGGAATCACTCATTTTATTAGATACGATAACAGCATTATGATTTACAGGAAAATGTCCTCAAATTTTGAGATCTATAATGAAGTATTGAGAAATGGGAAAAAAATCAAGATTTCTGTAATTTATTTTAAAGTACTTAAGCCATAAAAAAATGGTTAAACAAATCTGGCAAAATGTTAATTATTAGGTGTAGGTGATGGGTACGTGGAGGGGGTTATTATACTATTCTTTATATTTTTCTGTACATTTGAAATTTTTCATAATAAAAACTAAAATAGTGCATTTTTCAAAAATTACACTTTGAAAATAGCATTATCATTAATTTTTTGGCAAGTGTATTTGTTACATATTTTTACGTGAAAGCAAAAAATGATTAGGGCATTAACCATCATACTAGTGTGTGTTAAGCAGTATCTCGAGGTGGAAGGCAGGACATGAGCCCTGTTTCTTGCGTTTCTTCCCTTTCTTCAGCAGTAAACTTACCTGAAGGTATGCCTACCTCTATTGTGACTACTTTAAAATTTCTTTGACCATCTTGAGCCCTCTGATACAAGCTTGCCTATCACATTCTAGATGTTTTCATTTAGACTTCGTTGTACTCTCCCCAGATCATATATTACTTTTGTTTCCTTCATTTTTGTTAATTTTGCTACTGTTACCTTTAACTCCTCCAGTTTTTGTGTACATTTTCAAGTATGCTTTATGATAATTTAACCATTATGCAGCAGATTTTCTTTTCATTTTAGTATTGACAGTTTTGAGCTCCCTTCAGTAGAACGTTATCAATTTAGAAATTTATAGAACCTCTTAATTTCTTTTTTTAATATTGTATTTTTAATTTAATTTTATTTATTTATGTCTGTGTTGGGTCTTCTCTGGTGTGCACTGGCTTTTCTCTAGTTGTGGCAAGTGGGGGCTACTCTTCGTTGTGGCGCGCAGGCTTCTCGTTGCGGTGGCTTCTCTTGTTGCAGAGCACGGGCTCTAGGTGTGTGAGCTTCAGTAGTTGTGGCACGTGGACTCAGTCGTTGTGGCTCGCCAGCTCTAGAGCGCAGGCTCAGTAGTTGTGGCACACGGGCTTAGTTGCTCTGTGGCATATGGGATCTTCCTGGACCAGGGATCGAACCCATGTCCCCTGCATTGGCAGGCAGATTCTTAACCACTGCTCCACCAGGGAAGTCCATACCCTTTAATTTCTTAACTAGAAATTTTGTGACACTGACATAAAGTGTTTGAAGGAGGAATTAAGCTAAGCTCTTAAGCTTTCTTAATACTGCAGAGTAACTTTATTCTTTCTGAGTCATTTTCCTTTGTTGCATATTCAGTCTATATATCCTTGAGTCTTTCACCATGTATCTCTTAAACCTAAATATAAAGTTCATTATTATCAATACTATTTAAATATTCTAATGGAATTTTGATTTGATTGAAATGAATGTAAAGTTAGTGTATACTTCCTGTTTAAAGATTCCAAAGCTCCATATATTGCCTTTTTTAATTGTTGTTTTTATTTAAGTAAAAACATTTTAACTAGCTAACTAAATGTAATGCAGTGTATATTATAAATGTAAAGATATACCCCTATTCTAGTTTTTTTTTAATTTTTTTAAAAAATAAATTTATTTATTTTTTTTGGCTGTGTTGGGTCTTCATTGCTGCGCGCTGGCTTTATTTGCGGCGAGGGGGGGCTACCCTTCGTCGCGGTGCACAGGCTTCTCATTGCAGTGGCTTCTCTTGTTTCAGAGCATGGGCTCTAGGCACGCGGGCTTCAGTAGTTGTGGCTCGTGGGCTCTAGAGCACAGGCTCAGTAGTGGTGCACAGGCTTAGTTGCTCTGTGGCATGTGGGATCTTCCTGGAACAGGGCTCGAACCCATGTCCCCTGCCTTGGCAGGCGGATTGTTAACCACTGTGCCACCAGGGAAGTCCCCTCTTCTAGTTTCAATATACAATTTACATTTATCTAGTTGGTTTCATTCTGTTAATTCTGCAGAGGTTTGAGTTACTTTTGTGTATATCTCAGAATTGAATGCGTGGCAAAATATGAATACTTTGAAAATTGAATTCAAGACTACAGTTTTAGAAAACCACTAGTAAGCTTTTCTAGGTTATTTTGTTACCTTAAATATTCAAATTGTACTTACTGTGTATTTTCATTCAGCAAAGTAGTGAACTATTATATACGCTTGTTGGGATATAGCCAATAGTTGCAGTACATCATAACTTCTGACCTCTATTAAAAGGAAAATATATGCATTATGTACTGAATGATAGATCCTGTCTTTTCTTAGTGAATATACAAATATTAAGATCATAACCTTTTTCTCTTGTTTTCTCTGAATTTAACTTGAAAGTTAACTAAGTTTTTGATATTGTCACTTCAGTTTAATTGAAGGGCTAATTCAAACTCCCCTAACTTGTAATGTAAACACAAGCATAATGTCTGCTTGTTTAGAAACCTCCAAAGTAGCTCAGAATGTTCTTCTGAGCGTTAATATCGTGTTCATTCCTATTTGTGTGTTCTATATTTCTTTACATGGAGCTTTATATCCATAAAAGTTCTTATGTGATAGTTCAGTTATGCCCCATCTTTATTGTGATGTGTTTATACACACCAGAGTGTGGATTGTAGTTTCAGTTGGATGTTTATAGCCAGGCAATTTTATTTCAGAAAAGTAAGTGACTGAAAAGTGTAGTTACTTCTCTTTTGGTAACATCTTTTCATTCACTGACAGTTATTGTGAACAAGTGAAATAAAACTGTTAATCAGTCAAACAAATGTTGCTTAGTTTACTTGTTAGATATCTGTATATTTGAAAATTGTATGTTTTTGTATAAGTCCTGTCGTAGCCAAATAATTTGATCTCCTAATTTTAGCATTACAGGCTATACTCACTGTAATGCTGTTGTGTTGGAGTCTTAACCGCAGGAACCACCCACTTACGGATTCAGGAGCGCTTTAAAGTGAATCTTTTGCTCCCCTCAATCTAAATTATACCCCTGGTTTGTTTGGACTTTAACACACATTTTGCAATTTATTTTGAAGCTGGAAACTGGGATCATCTTTTGATAAACAAATTCAGAAGAGCTCTTTTTCGTTTTTATTGGCATGAAAATAATTTATTGACTTTAGAGAGCTAGTATGAAAAATAATTTTAAAACGAAGCCCTTTCTGGTACCATCCATTTGGATTAAGTAGTAGTTTTCATAACTGTCACTTTGTTTTTTAAAGATTAGAAGAGTGATAACATCTGCTTGCTTGGTCAGTGTGTGTCTCTGTAGAGTGGTATAGTGAGTGAGTATTAAAAGAAGCAGAAATATGGGGGTTTCGGGCTTTGTTTTAGGGCTTTTCCCCCTCCTTTTTTGCCATTTCAGAATAATGTCATCTCATTTTTTGTTGTTTTTTTCCTTCATAGATGCATTTAATATTTTCCTGAAAGCAAAAAAGCAAAACGTTGTGTTCAATAGTGAAACTTATGCCAGTCTTATAAATTTACTGTTGATGAAGGATAATCCTACACAAGCAGTGCAAGTGAAAGATTTGTAAGTATTAGTTCATCTATTAAACCTCACACTTAAATATCAACTATCATTAGGATTTTTCTGATGTATTGTAGTAGCAGTTGCTTAATTGTCTTCAACTAGTCACAAAAATTATATGAAATGTTTTTCTAATTTTATGGGGGTTTTTAACCTACAAAAAAATATAACTTTTATTAGCCCTGCACACTGCAGTATATTTTATTTTACCTTATGTAACCTCACAACTCATGTATTCTATTCATATATAGGAAAGTAGTTTTTTAAATCATATTCTGTTTCTTGTTCAGCAACTCGAACTGTGTACCTTTTATGGTGGAAGCAGCCTGATACATGAAGACATCAAGGGCTTTGAACTTAGGCAAGGGTTTGAATCTTACTTGAAAGCTCGTGGGAAAATTTCCTCCTATCTCTGAGCCTCAGTTTTTCTTCTGTATAATGAGTAGATGATAATAAATCTTACATTAATGATTTCGTCTAGTTATTGAAGGAGATAGAGTGAAGTAGAGAAAATATATGGTACTCAACACATTTTAAATACCTTTTCTCTTTCCCCTTCTTGTTTTGTAATCTGTTTAGTGGTATTGGTGTTAGTGACGGTAGTGGTTTTGTCTCTGGCTAGTTCCCTAGAGTAAAATACTTTGTTAATCAGAACGAGAATACAGTTTTCTTCCCTGGTGTTGTGTCAGTTAACTGACTCTGTTGTCTTATCCCCAAGGAGTTACCTTCAAAGTTAAGTAATTAATCAGAAAGGGCCTAGAAAGGAGAAGATCAAGGTCACCTGCTCTGGAAGGTACACCTGTCCTGTTGATGAGTCAATAGCTTTATTTTCAATGGCAAAGGTCAACCTTTTCCTAGTATATTCTAAGTTTTGAAATAATCTCTCCTGGCTAACTTTTGGCCTTCAAAATTTTTAAGTCGCAGCACTTTTGGAATATTAGAATCCTGAATAGAAAATGGATGTTTGCCATTCTTGGAATTCACTGGAAAACCTGGCGTTAATATTAGTGTTATGTTAAAGTTATGCACCATAGGGCCGTGTTTACTGTTTATGTTTCAGTACATTTTGAAAAATACGTTGTGTATGACTGTACTTGTCTGTGGAAATATACCTGTATCTATTGACATATACACACACACACGGTGTATATAATTCATATATATACACATAAGTACTATATATGTATGGATACACACATATACCATATATATCTATGATCTTGAATCACTTCTATGTCTTGATATAGGACGGTCACACTGAGACTTTTAAGTTCAGGTTTTTAATGCATTGTGTCTCATTTGTGTTTTTACTCAGTTGCTAATTAAATTATCCCTCTCTGGAATACTCAGTACATCCTCAATTAGTGACTTGGAAAATGTGACATTGAACAGCATCCTGTCATCTATAACCATTGAAGTCATCCAGGAGGTGCAGGTTTTTTCCTACAGTTACTTTTCTTGGAAAATTATTATCTAAACACTGTCCACAATTATCAAAGGTGTTTTGAAACAACAGTGATTTGGGAGGAAAGGGTGGCAGAAAAAAGAGAGGAACATTTTGTGTTGAGAATTGGGTATGATTAACTGAGGAGATGGAAGCAAATCTTTTTCAAGTCTTTTAGTCCTGAGGTTGGTCACAGAGACCTCTGAAATACTTCCCAAAAGTACAAATTATAATTCTTTCATTTTAATTGGGCTTGTTCTAGAATGGTGAGCCTCACATTCTGGTAGCATAAACAGATAACCCACCACCCACCTCAAAGGTTCTGACTCACCTGATCTGGCGTGGGGCCCAGGAATCTGCATTTTACTAAACACCCCAGGTGAGTCAAGGATCACGTCTTAAACATTTTGATCGCATACCATTATCAGTGAGCTGTACTACTGTAAGTATGTGATATGTAAGTATATTATAGAGCATACTCCAAAAATAGCAGTTTTTTGGAGAATAAGATTTAAAAATAGAAACTTAAACATTTTCTTGTCTCACCTTAGAGCATTCACACAGTGTGCATACCTCTTGCTGGAGACCCCTGATCTAGAGTAGTTTTTCAGATTGCATTTATAACCTGTTAGTGGATCATGGACTCTCTTTAGTGGGGCAGAATCAACATCTTTTTTAGTTAAATAGAATAGAAAATATCAAAGCATTCCATGTAGTAGAGATATTTTGTGAACATTTGCTTTCAGTTATATGTGCATCTGTATATCAGTGCACTGGTATGTACCGTAAAACCTCATTTCTTACTATGTCTGACTGAGAAGCTTGATCAAACAAGTGTGAAAGCTGTTGACCTAGAAGATGGTTATAAGCACAGCCCTTCTATTTACACTTATGTCCACAACCTGTAAAATGTAGGTTTATCTTCTTTTCTTCCCTCCCTCTCTAGATGTTCATGAAACCTTTCTGTACTCCTGAGGTTACTTTTATCTTCCCCTGTGTTATCTTCCAGGAGTATTTTGTAGCTGCCTTCCCCATGTAGTTGTGTGGGCCCAAAGAGATTCCTAGATGCCAAGCTTTAGAATGCCCAGAGGCACTTAATCTGGGGATCTGTACACATCCTTTTCTTTGAACCAATAAAACGTTATATCTGACTATGAAGAATCGTATCTTGGGTTAGATCTACATTGGGTACTTTTGAAAATAACTCTGGACTGGGAATTCAGAAGCGGAAGTTAGAGTTCCAATTCTCTGTTACTGGAGGAATGTCGTATAACTTCTCTGGATTTGTTTCCTGGTTCCAGCGTTGCCAGTGTTCCACTAGGTCATCTCTTCCCCTTCTGGCTCTGCATCAGTGATCAGAATGAAAAATAATTGTTGCTTTTTTTTTTAGAGGCATCTTTATTGTAATATGGTGTGACCAAATGAGCTACTGTAGCAAGTGGTGGTACCCCCAGTATTATTCTGGCACTACTACTCTATTATTACTCTATAAATATACTCTATAAATAGCAGTCTGTTACAGTTACCTACATGATGCCACCTGTTCAATCTTAAGAGCAGTTGTTTTCTCTGTGAACTAATGCAGTCTTTGTTTTTGCTGTACCTTTGCTGTCTCTAATGTATTGCGGATTCACATGACTACTAGTGAGATTTCTGCAGTTTAAGAAGGTTACTTAACCTTCCCAACAAGTAATGGAACCTCAAAAGTAACAGATGCCTTTAAAATTTTTGAAAGAAAAAAAGAATGACTTTCTTTCATTTTTAGTTAGAATTACAACATTTCCTTGTGTTTCAAAATAAAAATTTAGGTATAGTGAATCTTTCAAGGGAGGGGAACTGCTTATTCATAGAGCAGTAATGGTTATGAATTGTTATTTTAAATCTCTGTTAACACTGAACTCTATTCTTAGGAAATTTGAGAATCCTGTGGTGATTAGCTCTGCTTTATCTTTCAAGAATAGCACTTCATTTTCTCTTGTTCCTACTAGCTTCTTATTTTATTCTGTCTAAAAATAATGCTAAATTAATAACTGATGGTTTTTACTGGATTGGCCGGTTTTTGTTTTCCAAAGTAAGATAAATTCTAATCACTGCCTAATGTCCTATGTGCGTGTTATATAAGTACAATCCATAGACCAGTCATAGCTCTGAAATCTCTAATATGAAACTTTCCATGTGATACTATCTTCTTTGGTTAAGACAGTAATTTTTGCAGTTGATTGTAAGTTAAAAGATTGATACCCCTTCACTCTGCAATTTTTTTTCCTTTATTTTAGCAGTTCTAAAAATGAAAAGAAAATCTGTGCTGTCCAGTCCAGTAGCCACTAGCCATAAGTGTCCACTTAAATTTAAATTATTAAAATTAAATATAATTAAGGTTTCCACTCCTCCATCACAGTAGCCAAGTAGCCACATGTAGCTGGTGGCTACCGTATTGGACAGCATGGGTAAAGAATATTCTCATTATCACAAGGAAGTTTGATTTGACATCTCTGTACTAGATTTTTTTCCAAAAGGAAAGATCAAAATTATGATTCAGAAGTAAACTTCTCTTATTTTATTGTATGAATGAGTAGACTGCAGAATCACCAGTACCTTCTGTAGTTTTTCTCCCTTTGCCAGTTTGGAATATATTTTGGTTGTGATTGGTCAGTTTCTACATGTGTAATATATGTTCAGCATGTAATAGAGCTGGGGAGAGTTTTCTTCCTATTTATCCTCACTTTCAAATGTATATTGAATACACACCTTCTTGAGATAGCAAGAGATTATTAAAAGAAAAATGTTCTGTGTTTTGAGATTTTCAAAAGGTTTGACAATCAAGTGTGATGTCAGAAGTTTTGCTACCTTATGGTTTTAATGAATTTTAGGTAATATTTTCAAGTAAATATGGTATAATACATGTAATAATGTTGGCATAAGAAATGAGCTTAATTTTAATAGTGTCTGCTTGTTTATTTAATCATGCTAAAGATTGAGGAAGTAAATCCTTTATTTTCTGCAGTTTATAGTCTCATGTATGAGTTTTTGACTTAAGAGCTTTGACAGATGGGATAAAGGAAAAAAGTCAAACTGAGCAGTGGGTGCTTTGGTGGGATTAAGAGGATCGTTGGGGGGATAAAAAAATCCTTCCCCCAGGAACAGTAGGGGGGGAACCTCAGAGGCCGAAAGTGACTGAGAGGATGGGCACATCATGGTGTCTTTGGAGGATTTTCTTGGGATTGACGAGAGTAATTTAGCAGTGACCCTGCTTTTCTCGCAATCTGCTCAGCTTAGATGTTCATGTCGGTAGGCCGAGGTTGTTGGCAGCAAGATCATCACTGATCTTGATAAGGCAAATGGCAGCAATTGCTTTTGCTCCTTTTGACCTGTGGAGATTTCCTAATCGGGAGATAAAGCCTAGGGGCATTAAGGATGCTGAAATTTCATCACAGGAGATATGCAAACCATGTAGCAAACAAATCATCTCTGGCTAGGGTTCTTCTTCTTTCTTTCGTTTTTTTTTTTTTTAATTATGTAGGTTTTAGTCATAAGAAAAGCAAGTTTTTGCTCTTGAGTTTTAAAAAGTTGAGGGGGGTGTTGGGCTTCCCTGGTAGTGCAATGGTTGAGAGTCCGCCTGCCGATGCAGGGGACACGGGTTCGTGCCCCGGTCCGGGAAGATCCCACATGCCGCAGAGCGGCTGGGCCCGTGAACCATGGCCGCTGAGCCTGTGCGTCCGGAGCCTGTGGTCCGCTACGGGAGAGGCCACAACAGTGAGAGGCCCGCGTACCGGGAAGAAAAAAAAAAAAGTTGGGGGGTTTCAAATTTAAGGCTGGGACAAGATTGTGTGAAATTTTACATTTTAATGTAGCAGTGGTTTTAGTTCTGCAGTATGTTCACTTTTAAAAATTGTATGTATCTAGGTGACAGAAATTTGAAAATTAATCAGCCAAATGATATGGTGCTAGTAATATGCTTTAGTTTATATTTAAAATATAAAGTGCTGAAAATAAATGCTCATTTTTGTTGCCGAAAGAATAGTTTTACATTTTATAATTATGGTGAGTGTAGAAAAAAGGAAAAAGTATCCAGCTTAGGATACAGCAGAACAATGCAGGGCATGCAGTTATTTTAGTCATCTAATATGTCAGCATTCAAGAATCTGAACCGATTGTTTAAAAAAAATCTTGTACTTTGTTTCTTTTGTTGCTCATTTCCAACTTTGTCATCTGTCAGAATGCAAAAAAAAATTATCCTTCTATAACCATTGACAGGATAACACAAAAGCTGTCTCCAGGTCGATATTTTGCAGCAATATTTTTAACATATGAACAGTAGTTTTTATAATTTCACCTTGGTGCTCAACCATTTATTATCGTATCAGAAGCATGTCAGTAATTCCTTTCTAAATGTCTGCTTCTTTTAGCGCTGAGACCCACATCAAGGGCTTCACACTGAACGATGCTGCCAACAGCCGCCTCATCATAACGCAAGTTAGGCGGGATTATTTGAAAGGTATGTCACAATGCTTGACCTTTACGTCACATTAATGCCTCTGCAGATTTTTCTTGTAACGCCCTTCGAATACTTGGATAAAGGAGTCCATTTAGCAAATTACCTGCTTATCAAGAGCCTTTTGTGGTAGCTGAGAGACGTAAATTACTGTACATGCATTTATAATACAGCTTGAATATGAATGTACTTGTCATTTGACCACTTAGTCCAGTTTCCATTCCATTTAACACAAGATGGGTTTTCTTAAGATGAATCACAGCTCTTCAGACATGCAAAATTTGTGTTGCAGAAGGAGAGAAAGTACAGGCTTTCAAGTGCGTTAAAATTCACAGCACAAGTCATTTGGCTTTGGAAATTAACATACTTTAGAGCATCTGAAACAATTCCCAGCAGTTGTTTCTTGCATATTGTGTTGGTTGTATGTGAGTTAGCAAATGAGTTAAACTGAGTGTTAAATGTGTGGGATTGTGCACCAAGTGATTATAATATTGATTTTTAAAACTTAATCTAATACTTTTTTAATAGTTCATAATACCAACAGCAGTAAGATACAGTGTTTGTTTGGAGTTTCGAGTTTCGAGCTTTTGAATTAAGAGGATAACACCAGAAAAATGTGGAGATGACTTTGGGGAGGGTTGGGATGAGGCCATTTGTTTGGTAGAGGCTGTTTATGGGCTTGCAGAGGAATGGATTTGGATCGGATAGTCTTATGAATGAGCTCCCAAGGGGAAAAATGATGAATCTCTTAAATTTAGATAAGCATCTTTTCACATTTAATTTTACATTTGAATTTTAGTTGATACAGTAACACCGTGGTTTTGCCGATACAACAAAAGACACTTAGGAACTCTTTAAGGAAGGTTGAAACAGCTCTTTAACCGTTAAATATATTGCCTAGTTTTTTCCTCACTCTGTATATACTCCTCACTTGCATGCTTATAAAATAATTTCACATCCCTGAAAGTTGCTGTCTAATTGTGCAGCTTTAATGTTGCCTCTAATGCCTAGAGGTATTGGTCTTTGGATGTCTTCCTAACTGGTTAGGACTGAGTATGTAAGTGATCATTTCTGCCTATGCAGAATTGCTGCCTCAGTATTCTACAGGCAGGACCAGCCTGTTAGACAGCTTCAGTCATAATTGAGTGTTGTAGGGCTTGCTATTAAAACTTTAAAAGCTTTCATTTTCTTTGCAATAGAAGAGGCTTTTTGGCAAGTAGATATTTAGAAACAATTTTTTTCTACTTTTCGAAATTTTATTTTTTGGCCACGACACGCAGCATGTGGGATCTTAGTTCCCTGACCAGGGATTGAACCCGCGCCCCCTGCAGTGGAAGTGCAGAGTCTTAACCACTGGACCTCCAAGGAAGTCCCTGATAAACAATTTTAAAACATTGAAAAATTAAACTTGCTCCCATATAAATAAGTTCACTTTTATAAATGACATTTTGTAGACATGGAGATCAGAATAAAACACTTTTTTAATTTCAAGGAGTTAATTTTTGAGCTGAATCTTATCAGTGTTTAACTTGACTGCTATCCCACTTGTATGTTAGGTACCCTGTGAAGACAACAAGAAACTATGATATAATTTCACATCTGTTTTCAGCTGTTCACCTGGAGGTTGGTTGAGAGTAGAAGCTATGAACCCACCTCCCAATGCCTCACCACGGACTAACCTACTGTGGTCATTGTCAAGGACGGGAATGCTGTTGGCACTATCCACATCTCCTTATTTTGTTCCATGGCTGACTAGAGCTCCCAATTAAAAAAAAAAAATTCAGGTTGCTTTTTCTCAATTCCAGCTAAAGCAGGAAGAAAAATAAAGCCAGTTCAAATGCTGTTCTGGAATATTAATAGCTGATACATCACACCGTTGCAATATAATCAATATTACTAGTAAATTAGGTGACAGTATGATAAGGACTTGGGGAGGGGTGTGGATGGATACTGCTTTTGGTGTCCCGTAAATCATGAACTGTCCAGAAGTCCAGCCCTGTATGGGAATATGATTTCGGTTCCAAGGTCCCATGCTCCCTTTGGATAGACATAAAGTGATCTCTTCTCCTCTATCCTCCACTGTTTCACACACACATGCACCCATAGATGCAGGCTCTGGGGTGGTTAGATTCTTGGGTTGGTGTCTTAACAGTATGACCTTGGGGAAATTATTTAAATTATCTGTGCCTCAGTTTCCCACATATAAATTTGTTACTTACCTCAGAGGGTAGTTGTGAGTGTGACTGCTTAATACTGTGTCTTGCATGTAGTAAGTGCTCAACAAATGTAGTAAAAGCTCAGTAAATGCGCGTTACTATCATCACCATTGTTATCTTATTTTTGTTGCTATTTGATCCACTGGTGTGGGAAGATCCTTCTGGCTGACAATATTCTTGGCTAATAAAAATATTCCATATTATCTGTGTATGACCACCAGTTAAATTTTTATCAAGTTTATTTTCTATAGATAATACTATTAAAGTAGTATAAATAACATTTTTTGTTTCCTGTATGTTCGTGTGTATTTATAAAATTTTATTGAATATGCCTTCTAAGCTGCCTATTTTCCCTTTTCCCCATTTGAGAATCACTGGTTTAGAATGTAGATTTGGAGTAATAATAAATTGTTTATTCAGTAATAAATACTTAAATTCATGATGTCTTTTACTGTATCACTTTTAATAGAGTGTTTATTACCCTTTCCCCATTCTTCTGTTAAAGATAGACTGTTATTTGGAAAGCTGCTTTGAGGGTCTTAGTTTTGTATAGGTTACACTGCTTTAATTTCTATAGAGCCATGAAGTTTTCTTTGGTAGCAGTGATTGTTGTGCTAAGTATTGCAATTTCCCTGCAGTCCATCATTTTATTTAATATAATGATTTTGCTACCCTGGCACTTAAATCAGTAAATCAGAAGGATATTCCATATTTATCCATAATCACATACTTGTAAGTATGATACTTTAAAAAAAAAAAAAAAGAAAGAAACTCCTGAAGGGTTTCTCCCTGGGAATCTGGTGAGCTTTATTTTCTCCGAAAAATCAGTGTAAGAAAATATCTGCAAGATATGTAACCGTGTAAAATAAATTTGTTAGTGTGTAAGTTGAGTGTTCCAGTTTGGCTGCTCTTGTATGATCAGTCCTTTTTGGATTAGAAAGAGACATTGTTTTCAAGAAAGAATCTTTGCGATATTAGAAGATTTTGATAATGATGAATCTTTTGAGTGTAGTAAAATCTGGGAAAGTATGAATGTGGGTAGAGGTTACATATTTTTGGAAGGCCTTTAATTTTTAGAATTTTTCCTTATTTATATTTCTCTGAACTTGTCAACTTCTTTGAAATTAGTCACTAAATGTTATCCCTGAATGGAATCCACATTCTGTCAGTAACATCTGCATTTTCTCTGTGACATAAAGAAGAAATTTCTCTGGTCTCTGATATCTTACAGTCAAATAAATCTTTATTTTTTTTTTAGGTTTCTCATAAAGTATTAATATTTTCTGTAATATAATAAATTATTCATAGCTTTTTGTGTATAGTCATTTTGTGCTCATATTTAAAAGCTAGTTTTCAAAACACATTAAAGTCAGTACGGTTCATATAAAAAAAGCTCTGTCACCTGCTCTTCTATTGTAGATGCTCTAACAACACTAAAAACAGCCTTGGATCTGGAGCAGATACCTTCTAGGATAGCAGTGACCCGCCTTATTCAGGCATGTGCCTTGAAGGGTGATACAGAAAGCATACAAGACATTCAGAAGTTGGTAAATGGACTCGAAGATTCAATTGGACTTTCCCGTATGGTTTTCATCAATAACATTGCTTTGGCACAAATAAAGAAGTAAGTATTTTCGAGCTTTCTTTTTCTCCATTGGATACTGGAAGGAACGTTATCTCAAATCCCACCTTTTATAAAACTAGGGTATTAGAAGCCGTATCAACTACAGAGGAAGTATCGATGCCAGTTGCTGATTATTCTATAGCTATCAGGGAATAATTATATGTTAACAAAATATGTTTTAGCTTTAAATTAAATCTTAAATCAACATTTATCAAAATTTTCAAATTCATAAAACTTGCTTCACGGTTGGTAACTTTTCTCATTCATACATTCCAGGCCCTTATTGAAACACTTGGTTGCAAAAGTGAAAAATAAGTTCATTTGAATGTTAGCAACACTTGAAGGTGACACTCTAGCAGTACATAGTGAAACAGAAGGCCTAGCAAGCTTGTTAAAAATACACATTTCCATCTTCCCCACCGTCCTACCCTTCCACCCGTGTCAACACACATCCACACAAAGGGAGGTATTTAGAGATGATTCTCATACCACCATTTCTAGATTCCTTGTTGAAGATCACTACTGTAGAAGTAAATAAGAACTTGATTTTTATTAACCTCACTAGCAAAGTTAAAGATTCATGGGGGTAATAATGGAATTGACATTTTTCATGCTTTTAGAAAAAATGTTCTTTAGCAGTTAATCCTACATACATTTAATGGGTTGTGATACAAAAATGTCATGTTGGTTTTTACAGGGGTTTTTGTTCCTCTCTTTGGGCAGAGAAGAGGTTTTGTTTTGTTTTTCACCCTTTTAAAACTATTTCCCCAAATAGAACTTTAAACTTTTCCTTTAATAAGAAAATGTGATTATTTTAAGTTAGAAGATCCAGATAATTATCCAAGTCTTTGTTGCTGCACACGGGCTTTCTCTAGTGTGGCGAGCAGGGGCTACTTAGTTGCGGTGCGCAGGCTTCTCATTGCGGTGGCTTCTCTTGTTGCAGAGCATGGGCTCTAGGCGCACGGGCTTCAGTAGTTGTGGCACGCGGGCTTCAGTAGTTGTGGCTCACAGGCTGTAGAGCACAGGCTTAGTAGTTGTGGCGAACGGGCTTAGTTGCTCAGCGGCATGTGGGATCTTCCCGGCCCAGGGCTCGAACCCATGTCCCCTGCATTGGCAGGCAGATTCTTAACCACTGCGCCACCAGGAAGCCCCTGGATGAAATTTTAAATGTTACCATATAAACAGAGTTTTATATGAGGCCGAGAATATGTTTTTATTCACTATTAAATAATTCTCTAACTAAAACCCATAAGAAAACTTTATTATAATGGTGTACTCATTTTTAGAGAATTCTTGTTTTAGGTCATAATTCCAACATAAAATTGATTATTTGGATTTCGAGTGCCATATCATAACTGTAAAGTATCAATTAAAGAGCATCTTAACCAAAAAGATAGTCATAAAGATAATTTTTTATCATAACTTGCTACATAAGGCCATGTAATTAATTTTTTAAAATAAAAAGTGTGAAGATACTTTTTTCTGAGAATTTTAGTATAAATTGAATATTTTTCAAATGTTATGTATTACCTGACAAAAACTAATTGTAGTGACTGTGGGTTGAGAGACATGAAAATATACCTTTTAAAGACATCATCAGCATTTTTAAGAATCCTAAGATGTAATACATTATCTTTACTTCATGCACTAGTGACCAGTTGCAGATTATAATGCCAGAGTTATATAGCATTTAAACAAGTTTTCATTTTACATTCCAAACAGCTGCAGAATCAAGTCTTTGAGATACAATAATTTTTTAAGTTATTGTCTTTAATTCTTCTCTATATAGTTGTTTGATCTTGTCTCTAGAGCAGTTTTTAAAAATAAGCAGCTACTTCAGTTACTGTAGCATAAAGCACCCAGTGATTGCTTGTGCCACCTAAATGTGATTGGGTTCAGCTTGCATAGTGTTTTTTATCTGGTTAATTGTAAATATATTTCCTTTTTTTCGTAAAATGCTTGCATGTGTGAATCCCAAAGTACTCATACTGAAACTGCCTGCAATACTAATACTAAAAGCAAATATTTCCTTATAATTTATTTTACTTTCTTTTACAGCAGTAACATAGATGGTGCAATAGAAAACATTGAAAATATGCTTACTTCAGGGAACCAAACCATGGAACTTCAGTACTTTGGCTTGGCATACTTATTCCGAAAAGTCATAGAGGAACGGTTGGAACCAGCACTTGAAAAGAGTAAGTTAGCTGTTCTAGCCAAAGAACACAGAAGCACTTTTCCTCTCTAGTGAGTCTGCACTGACTTTCTTTGGTGGATGAGTTAGTTATACCACTGTTTAAATGAAAGATTTTTCTTACCTGTCATTTTTTTCAGTAAGCATCATGGCAGAGAGATTGGCCAATCAGTTTGCAATTTACAAACCTGTCACCGATCTTTTCCTTCAGCTTGTGGATTCAGGCAAGGTGGATGATGCCAGAGCTCTCCTACAGGTAATGACCCACCATACATGGAGCAGTGGGGCTTGTGGCTTGTGAGAAGTCAGTTAAGAAATTACTAGACTTAGGTGTGTGGTAGAATACCGGAAATGAAGTGTGGTGCTGCCTGCACATTTAAATTTGAACGTGAATCAAGGTTACATGACAGGGACTGGATTGTAAGTTACAGGTTGCTGGTTTTAAAGATGCCAAATCAGACTAGAAATGTCTTTAGATTTAAGTGGGGGTGGGGGAAGACATGTTTTGCCAAAATGATTTAAAGACAAATGTTTCTGTGCAGATAGGTAATGCAAAACAATTCCTTTGATTTCCTAGTTTAATTTCTCTAACGCTGCTCTATAAATACTGTGCATCACCATGGCAACACAGTTTGCAGACAAAAAGTAGGAAATGTTTGCTTTTCAATTACAGCTCCTCTTGAATACTCAAACATTCTCAGTGCCTTATTCAAGATTTATTAAGAATTTGCTTTCTATTCACTTGTGTGTCACAGACACATTAAATGACAAATGCAGGTCTCTGTGGCCCGCACTCTCTGTTAAATTAGCAATCTTCAGGGAAGGAGACAACTGCATTCATGCCATTTTAACAGCACTAAATGTAAAGCCGCGCACCAACGGTGGGTGTCGTAGCTGCCACTGGTAATGTACACAAACAGGCACCGCCGGGGGAGCTCCTTCCCAGCAGGTGGCAGTCAAACAGTCACCGTGATCCCGCCAACGGCTGTGTTTGTATAGACTCCCTGTGTCAAATTGAGGCCTGGGACCAATTTCCGGTAGTAAATAGTATTATATTCACTTAACGTTTTTGCAAGCTGCAGCACCTCTTAAGTCGTAGATAGGGAAGGTAAAACTACTCATTTGCTGGAACTCAGCTTTTGATCCTTAAAGTTCATCTAGTTTGACAGTAGAATCCAAGTCATTTTTAAAAGGAATTCCTGAGAAATTTCTCTGTGTTAACATTTTTGTAAAAAGTGTAAATTGGCACTGCCTCTAAGGCTTTTTTACTTCTGTTCCTGGAGAGAGAGAAATGCTAGTTAGTTGAGAATTTTCTTGATTGGTTTGGCATGTTTACCTTTTCTTTTCCTTAAAAAAAATTTTTGTTTTAAACAGAAAAGGCAATTTATGATGGGGATTTCAGGAATCTTTTCATTGTTTTGTTGCCTTTAGTATTACAAGTTTTATCTTGAAAAGAATAAATTCTAATGCTTTATGTTTGTGTGTACATACCTAAGTGTACCCACTCAGGGTATATGCATGTCTAGCTGGACGTGTGATAGTATTCATTCAGCTTTAACACATCATTGTGATAGCTCTTTAGGAAGTCACACTTGGTATTTCATTTACCAGCTTGTTGATCAAGGCTCTTCCTAGTGAGCAGTCCAGAGTGGGAGACAGTGGGGATGTGGCAGCTGCCTTCAGAGCTGCATGTACCCACAGTGGCCTGTCTAGGGCTCTTGGCAACAGCCGAGCATTGCTGCAACAGCTGTCTTTTCATTTTTATCCCTTCAGTAGACTGAGGTTTCAGATGATAAACCCTTTACCCATTCTTTACCTGCTTGTCAAACAGTAAAAGATTATTCTTGCTGTAGTGAAGAATACTTTATTCACAGATGTCGAAAGCATCAGTTTATAGTGTAAATGTTCTGTGTGTCCCCAAAAGTTCTTTTTATACTAGTCATTTTAGTATTGACAGTGTTTTAAAGCTTTGAAAGAGCAATGTGCTTTTAGAAACTTAAGAGAATGACATCTGTGATGAGTGTAAACTAAAATAATGTCTTGCCATATTTGATTTTACTATAGCATCTAAGATGGGATAGACACTTGATTTATCTGGTCTGTCATATAAACTTTTTTTTTTTTTTTGAGTTTAACTTTTGTCTCTTTCTCAAGCACTGGCTGTCTATCGCAATGAAAGCCTTTTATAAAATAGAGAGATTGAAATCAGTCCTTTTGTATGCGTAAGTGTAGGTAATTATACTTTAAAGAGAACTTGCTTTGTACATTTTAATTTTTATAAAGAAACGAGCAGTTATCTCCCTGACACCTTATTAAATGTATAATTAACCTTATGATCCCTAGCTCACTTGTGAATGCTTGGCAGTATAATTGGAGGGGAATAGTGTTTCTTTTTTCCCTCTTTCTTTGCAGTCCTAAACCTCATTCTGTGGTTGTGGAAGCGTTGGTTGAATTTTTCCCTTTGCTTTTTAAACAGACCTTATACTTGCAGCGCCAAGGACAACATGCATGAAAGCCTGGCCTAGCTTGCACTTGTTTTCTTTTTTCTTGCCTTAAAAAACATTGGTCGACTGTTAGACCTTCCTGTTGGTAATGATACATTACTGTATTATTGTGAACTTTCTTAACTGGAAATATTCACCTTGGTCTGCTTGTTTATCAAAAACCTTCACTTACCAAATAATGTTTCAATTTTTAGAGATGTGGTGCAATTGCTGAACAAACCCCAATTTTCTTGGTGTACTGTATTAGGAATTCTCGGAGATCGGGAAAGGTACGGTGCTATTGTACTTGCTGACAAATCAATAATGCTATGAGCTAGTCTTGTTCAGAGGTATTGAGTATCATGTAAGAGCTTGTCAGTTCAGGACGTTTTCTTAAAATACTATAGAGATTGAACACTTGCTGGCCTGTGCTTGTTTACTTCTTTAGATGTTGATGCAGAGTCAGTTCTGGCTCCTTGGTTGTATTGGAAATGCAGAACAAGTTCATACAGTGAATTCTCTATCCTTGTAGTTATGCATTGAGCCCCAAGAAAGGGCCCTTAGAAATGTAAGAAACAAATCCCGTTGCTTGGGTCACTGGGTAAGTTTCACAGTGCAGAAGCACTGCTGAGGGAAACACCTACTGCAGAGTATCTCCTGTCAGGTGGCTCAGGTAGAAACCATGAGGTAGATGAACCCGTTAGCTTTAAAACTGGTATGTGCCACGGATTCATGTTCTCAGTTTGTACAGTTACCTTATTTACACTTAAAGGTATGTGTGTATGTGTGAAACAGAACCAAGTCTTATTTTTGATGTTTAAAAAAAAAAGAATAAAAGCATATTTCAAAATTTTTTTTTGTTAGATTTGATTTTTCATGGTGAGTGGGCACCAGAAACCCTGTTCTTAGTTTATTTGGGCATATTATGAAGTTTTAAACTGATCACCAATTGTAATGTTTCTTTTATGTGAAACATTTAGGTTGTTTACAACTCTGGGAGGTCTAGTTTTCCTTAATTTTCACATACTTCCCCCATACATACACACACTTTAAAAAATAATTTACCTAATTGCACTTTTTATCTCTGACTCATGTATTTATTTACAACAAACATCATTTAGAAAATATTTAGTTGTCCTTTGTTTTCCTTTCAAAGAGACTGTATAAAATGGTGTAGTATTTGCAGATAACCTACCACACATCACCTGTATACTTTAAATAATCTCTAGATTACTTATAATACCCAATACAATGTGAATGCTATGTAAATATTTGCTGGTACACAGCAAATTCAATGTTTACTTTTTTGGACTTTCTGGATTTTTTTTTTTTTTTTTTTTTTTTTTTTTTTGGTCCGTGGTTGGTTGAATCTACAGATTCAGAACCCACTGGATACAGGGGGCCGAGTGTACTAAGATATACAAAAGGGAAAATAGTCCATTAAATTGAATAGGCAGTTCTGTTGCTAGGTTTTTTTGGTATAATGTCCATATATCAGTGTTTTATTTCACTGTTCTTTTGAGTCATGGTAATGTTACCTATATTTAATTTTCTAGGCACCAACTGTGAAGTCTTTGTTAGAACTGATTCCTGAATTAACTGAAAAGGAAGAAGCATACACTTCCATCATGAAAAGCTACGGTAATAAGTTTAATCTGACTTCATTATTTAAGTGATTTAAATATTTGTAGTATAGTCAACTAAGTCTTCAGCTCAAAGGCAGTAATCCTAAATATCAGATAATTGCTTATGGTACAAAATTTATTTAGCCTTAGGATATGTTTTAAAATTGTACTTAAGAAAAATACGAAATTATTCATGTAGTGTTAACATAAAGTATCTCTGAGCATCTTTTGAGGGGCCCTGATTTGTTGAGTAAGATCCCAGGTTCCTGGAAGGACTTGGAAGTCCACTTTGCTGTACACATTGGGAACCATTCCAGTCTCTCTAAGATGTTATGGAAAAACCTGAATGAACTTTTTGGCCAACCTAATACAATGTAAAATGGGTACATATTTGAGACTGCCACTTGACTTGCCTGTTTACTCCTTCAGTGGTCTACCTACTCCTTTGAAATGACAATCACCTTAACTAAAAAGTGAGCCCCAAGGTTTTACCTGCAGTCACAACTGAAATTCTAGTCTTTTAAGCAGTTTCCTCCCTGATCGCCAGGCAATCACACATGAAAGGGAACCAGTCTAAAGTTTCCTCAGTAATCAAGATAAATGTTAGCATTTGTAAATTATGATCACCTGTCCATCTGACACCCACTGATTTGCTCACTTTTTAATGGGTAAGTAAAGAGTTGCTTTGTTGATTTTATTGTTGGCAGGACACCAGACTGAGCAATCAGAATTCTCCATTTTTCTACCCTTATGAGTGGAACATGATATATTTCAAAATAGTGCTATAATCATAAAGTTTCATTTGAGGAATTGGCAGATATTAAGTAATAACTAAGATGAAGTAGTGTAAAACAGCATAAAATTACTATTGTGTAATCCCACTTGGGAATTGGGAGGGAGAAGAGCAGGGAGATCAGGAAGTTTTAGTAAAAGGGAAGATATTAAAATTTTTGCAAATCAGCCACAAGTAGAAAGCCAGCTAAAGTTAGCTCCTAGGCTACTTCATCATCCAATTAAGTGAAATATTAGTGTAACTTGTATAGATGTATGTAGATTTTTTCATGTATATTAATAATGTATATAAAATTTTTTTTGGTCATTGTAGCTAACTGTATTCCTCATTTGCTTATTTTAGGATAGGAGAATATATTGAAAGTCTTTTTTTTTTAACATCTTTATTGGAGTATAACTGCTTTACAATGGTGTGTTAGTTTCTGCTTTATAACAAAGTGAATCAGTTATACATATACATACGTTCCCATATCTCTTCCCTCTTGCGTCTCCTTCCCTCCCACCCTCCCTAATTGAAAGTCTTTAGCTGCTGATCTTGATGTTGATGTAGATATAGACTTCCACATAATTTATTTTACACACTCCTCACCACAGAAGTCCCTGGATTAGCTTAATTTCAAAGTGTGATTTTAAGCAGAAGAAGATTGAATGGTGTGTGCTTACTTTATGATTGAAGACTTCAGTTTGTGGTCACTTTAACTAGCATGGGTCTTTAAAATAACTATTTGTCATTTTCCTTCTCTTTCATAGCGGGTGATGCTGAATGAGAGGTGTGGGGAAGGAAGGGCAGAGCTTGTAGATTATGAATGCTGAAGGTAGTTAAGTATTCCTTTGCTTTGGGATAAAGGGATCCAGGAGTCCCTGAATGGCTAAGTGTTTTGGGAAAAGAAGAAGATAGGTTGGCTTTATCTGTGATTAATATCTTTTTCTCTAGTCTTGGACAGTGATGTCGCATCTGCTAAAGCACTATATGAAAATTTGACTGCGAAGGATGTAAAATTGAATGATCTGTTTCTAAAGCGTTATGCAGTTTTGCTGAAGAATGCTGGAGAGTCTGTCCCTTTCACTGAACCCCCTGTGAGTATTTCTTAATTAAGAGGGGAAAAAAATACCTCTAAAGATTTGTGTGTGCTTCATAATAATGTGTAAAAAATAAGTTGAGTACTTAATTACATGAGGATTAGGTCTCTGTGAAGGATCCTCCAGAGAGGGCTTTGGGAACTGAACAGTCATGCCATGAGTTTGGCTGCAGGAGAACATAGCCCTCTGGGGCTGAGGTTTAAAATACAAGGTCAGTCTGAGACCTTCAACTGTAGGTATGAATTTATCAAATGTCCTTGGGGCAGTTCCCTCTTCATTTCAACTTGAAATAGGGTTTAATGGCCTGTATTTCAATAGCTAAGCATATTATGTCACTGTTAATTACTTGTTCATTTCCATTTTAAGTAAGTTGGGTTTTCTCTCTTTATCTAGGATTTTTTTAAATTGAAATATAATTGACAACATTATATTAGTTACAGCTATACAACATAATAACTCAATATTTGTATATATAGCAGAATGATCACCACAATAAGCCCAGTTAACATCTGCCACCATACATAGTCAGAAAAGAAAAATTTTTTTCTTGTGATGAGAACTTTCAAGATCTGCTCTCCCAGCTGTTTTCAAATATGCAATCCAGTATTAACCATAGTCACTGTGCTGTACATTGTATCCCCTTGAGTTACCCATTGTATAACTGGAAATTTGTGCTATTTGAACCTCTTTACCAATCTTCCTCCTCCTCAAACCTGCCTCCACCAGCCTCAGGCAGCCACTGATCTGTTCTCTGTATCCATGAGCTCGGTTCTGTTTGTTTGTGTTTTTCAGATTCCAGATATAAGTGAAATCATACAGTGTTTATTTTTTTCTGTCTGACATATTTCACTTAGCATAATACCGTCAAGGTCCATCCATGTTGCAGATGACAAGATTTCATTCTTTTTACGGCTGGATAATATTCGTGTGTGTGTGTGTGTGTGTGTGTGTGACATTTTCTTTATCCTTCATCCATTGATGGACACTTAGATTGTTTCCATGTCTTGGCTATTGTAAATGCTGCAGTGAACCTGAGGGAGCATATATCTTTTTTGAATTAGTGTTTTCATTTTCTTTGGATGAATACCCAAAAGTGGAATTGCTAGATCATATGTTAGTTTTATTTTTAATTTTTCGAGGAACCTCCATACTGTTCTCTGTAGTGGCTGCACCATTTACATTCCTACCAACAGTGCACAAAGGCTCCTTTTTCTCCAAATCTTCGCTAACATTTGTTATTCCTAGTCTTTTTGATAATAGATATTCTAACAGGTATGAAGTGATATCTCACTGTTTTTTTTAATTGTATTTCCCTGATTATCAGTGATGTTGAGCAACTTTTCGTGTACCAGTTGGCCATCTGTAGTTCTTCTTTGGCCACATGTCTGTTCAGTTCCCCTGTTGCTATTGAGTTATATAAATTCTTTGTGTATTTTGACTATTAATCCCATATCAACTATATATGTTTACAAATATTTTCTCCCATTCAGTAGGTTGCCTAGGAAATTTTGTTTTATTTACTTTGCTTTGTTTAATAAGAGAAATCATTAGTGCAGAATTCCTTTTTATTGTTTCATTGAACTGAAAGTCACCTAAAACATGTTTATTTCAAACCCCTCGACCTTCCATACCCAGGTGTAAATACCTGCATGCACTTGCCCATGCATACACACAGCAGAGGCTCCTGGTGCCTTAATTCTCAGTTGGGGGCCCTTGAACTGGTGATTTCATGAAATAGAGAAGAGTGCTGAAGCTTGAGGAGACTGCAGCTGCTGTGGGCCCAGCAGTCTTTGCTACCAGTTTGCAGTACTTTATGTTTTTAAGTTTTGTACCATCACCTCTTGCTGGTAACTTTTTTTTTTTTTTTTTTTTGCGGTACGCGGGCGTCTCACTGCTGTGGCCTCTCCCGTAGCAGAGCACAGGCTCCGGACACGCAGGCCATGGCCCACGGGCCCAGCCGCTCTGTGGCATGTGGGATCCTCCCGGACTGGGGCACAAACCCGTGTCCCCTGCATCGGCAGGCGGACTCTCAACCACTGCAACACCAGGGAAGCCCCGCTGGTAACTTTTATCTGTAACTTTCCTCCCTTTTTTTTTCCTCTACAGGAAAGCTTTGAATTTTATGCAAAGCAGCTAAAAGAGTCAAAGGAAAACCCTTTGTGAAGCAAGCCGGCACTACTTTGTTTTGTGTGTATTTGTGATTCTTTGTCTAAAATGTTACTTTTTAAATGTATTTGAGAGGACAAAATAAACAAATGAAAAGTTACTTTGTTTATGTACTTTTATTTATTTGTAATATATGATAATATTCAACATCTTATTGACAATAACTGTGTATACTAAGTTGCTAGACTTCTTTGGGTTTTGCCTACAGTGTAAATCAATGGCATTTTCCTTGAGGCTCCTGGTGTAAGAAGCCATAGTTTTTCAGGGTTCTTCTCCCATTTGACTTTTCAGATTCCCGGCTCTATTTCATTTATTATTTTCATAAAAAGATTGTTCCTTTAGTTAAGACTTGCTTGTCAATATTGTTTATCTGAAAAATTTTGGAGCTGGACAAAATGATGCTTATTGGGCTTTCTAATGCTTAATATTCTATGAAGTAACAATTCTTTATTAGTGTAAAGCCCTGCATACTTTTCCAGTTTTGTAAAATGTTGGCGCCAGAAGGCATCTCAGGAGTCATCAAATCCAGCACTCTTCATTTCCCAGTGAGAAGCTAAGACCCAAAGAGACTTGTTTGGTCAGGGTGCTCCCTCCATGCCTTCCCTTCTACCACGTAGGCTCCCACAAACCTCTGTTCACTGAAGTCTCCAAAACTGCATCTGAGTGTGAGTTTGATCATGAAGTAAGAGCAATGCATTTCCTTCGTCTTGGTTTCAGGTCTTCATCAGCACAAGCTACACCCTACACTGGACTTGTTACTTCATACTGCATATCAGTGAATATGTGAGTAAGTATATGAAGGAGTGAAACCTCTGTTTGTATTCAGTTTTATCAAAGTTATCCTCAAATTGGCCTTCATGCCTGTTAATATCTATACTGTAAATAGTTACTATAAAAGAATTTAAGATAGGTAGTCAAGACAGTTTACCATCTTAATATAATGTTAATCTATTTGGGGATTATATTATTTAAAAAGTTGAAAATGCTTTGTTTGAGAGTTATCCCCACTTTGGTGTATCCCTTGTTCATTTGAAATCGGTGATTAGCTACTGTTTTGGTTTCAGTGAGGTTACTTGGTTCCCACCATTTACGTGAAGGGAGACCTTGCCTTGGGGAGTAAGCCAGCCTCACACTGTTTATGCTGCTAACCTGTGTCTTGTGGGATCAACCATTCTGCATCTACAGCCTGCAGATGGCGTGAGAGGGAGGGTAGATGGAGGGAAGCCAAAAAATAAATGTCACCGTGGCATCAACCATGTTTCGTCTCTGTTTTGTAGAGTTAGACCTAAGGAATCGGGCTCGGCCAGTGCCGAGTCCTAGCCTAGAGGACTTAGTAAAGCTTTCCTCTGTGTACTCCTCAGGTACAGGACCTGTACGTGTTGTTTTGACACTACCGATTTGCCATGGGCCTCACTCTATTAGGGATTCCATTGAAGCAGGTTTATATTTTGTAGTTATGCCAACCATAAGATAGTTGAGCTAAATTTTATTGATAGTCATTGAATTAGGTCTCTAAGATGAGGAACGACCTTGGGGCATAATCTGGACCTCCCAGTTATCTTTAGGGAAGCTCAGAGTACAATCTCATTTGCATGAAGTGACTCCAAGCCAGCCTTGTGTATGGACTCTGGTAAAATGTGGGTCTAGTGCAGAGGAAATAGATATAAATCCCTCGATGAGCTTTCTACTGCTTAATAACATTTCTAGCATTCTGAACAGCAGGCTGGACCATTCAATATATTACATACATTAAAGAACTATCAAGTCAAGCATCTGTAGCACTGTATTGGCTTCCTGTTTTGAATGTAAATATTTAACATGTAATCATTGTATATTCTAGGTGAGCTTATGAATGCTTTCTAAATATCTAATAGCAAAATTGAAATAAATAGAAATATAAACACAATTATAGCAGCACTCAGTGTGGTACCTTTTAGATTCACATTATAAGCAAACAGCTAATTTTAAAAAGTAAATGTCATAAACTTTGGGAAAGTATAGTGTTTTATATGTAATTGTATGTTTGTATATTTAAACCTGATATAATTTTAATGTGAAATGCTTTGAATAAATTGTATTCCAGCAACCTGTGGGCTTCTTCATTTTTATCTTATTATGTTTTTATATAACCACTTTAAGCCATTTCAAGGACTTGAGTCTTAAAATTTTTAATTAAAAATTGTGTGGTGGCCTCTGTTGTGGCCGGAATTTCCTTGTTTTAAATGGTGTACAGGTTGTGAGTGGGGAACCAGGGAAGTCACTGCTTATCTGCTTTAAGGACAAACATATTCAGTCTGAGATCTCTGAGGTACAAAGTTGGCAAGAATTAGAGTTGGGTGTGTGGTGAATGATACTTACAACAGAGGGGGTTTTATCTTGCTATAAGTGTCAGACAGAGGGAGCATTTTACAGCTGCACGGATGACTGGGCTCCACTCCACCAGGGCTGTCTTCAGCACACTCCCCGCTTCCTCCTGTTCCTCGCTTGTGAATGCTCACTGAGGCCGCTTCAGTGTCCCCTCTCCCACCAGGAATATTAATTGTTCTCTCTCCAGGGCCCCCCTGAAGCCGCTTGAAAACGCAGCAGGTACCAACCACACAGGTTGTAAACTCACTTGTGAGGATCAGTTCTTTGTCTCCTGTCTGTGTGTCCCCAGCTTAGCACATTCATGAGTTGACAGTGGTCAGTTCTGTGGGTTCTACCGTGTGTCAGGTGCCCCTCTTGCCTGATGTTCACAGTGAGGAAACTTAGGGAAGTTAATTTGCACAGAATCACAGCGATAATATCACATGGCCAGGACTTTGAGAGTCATGTACTTACTCTGAGGTTACAAAAAACCCAATGGAATCCAGCCTAAACTCAGTTAAAAATCCAGTTAATGATCAAATTGGAATCTCTAAACTATAGGAATATTTTTTAAAAACCTTTCACATTAATACAAGTGTTCGCAGTCTCTGGACAACTAGCACTGTATTTTCTACCAGTTAAAATACCCAGTGCCTGGCATAATCCCTGAGTTTTTAAGGTCCAATAAATTATTAAGCAAGCTTTATACTGCAAATTGTGCTTCCCGGTACAATTTATTTCTCCAGTCTGTCTGCAGTGTGTGTGCTGTGCACATTTTTCCTCATGTCTTCGAGCAAACAATATTCATTTAGTATTTGCCTTTTTGAAAAACCAATATTTGTAGAGTTTCTGTAAGTGAAAGCAACATTCCTGAAGTATGGTCGAAATAGTAGCTGTAGGGGGTACAAAATCATGGTAACTTATCGCTTTGCTGTTGGCCATCATGAGCTTGAGTTTCCAACAGAAACATATCCTTTCAGGCTTGTGGACTCTACAAAGCCCACGTTATGCAGCCTTGGTACAAATAAGATAGCTGCATTAGCAAATTCAAAATAGGCACTTTTTTTTTTTTTTGCATGAAATAAACATCATCAGGTCCAGGTAGAGCAAAAAACACTTACCCAACTTAAGATCTACCACCTCTGCACATTCATTTGGACAACGGTTGGCTCTTGGGATCCATGTTTCAAGAGTTCACTAGAGAATAGATCTCACCAACCCTGCCCCCTGTGTGCACTTGCTGAGATTCTCTTAATTATTTACTTCTTTTTGTAGTTTCCTCCCCCAAGAACTTGAGCTCTCCCAGTGCTCTGCAGCCCCACCAGTTAGAACAGCCGGGCACTGGTAGGTGCCCAATAAGCATCACTGATTGAATCAGTGGGCACATCACCTGTCCCCCTTTCCGAGGCATGTTGTTTCTGAGATGTATGGTTTGTGTGCATTGGGGGGTTTCTTCCTCACACAAATTATAGGAGATAGAGGTGCCACTTTTTACCTCAGATCTAGGATATTGGGGTTGAGAGCTGAGAAGTCTTTCAAACCCTGTGTGCCCACATGTTAGCATTTCTGGATTTGCTGCCAGGAGGAAGAGGGCTCTCAAATGTGGGATGAAAGCAGACAACTCAAGCTGAGTACAAGTACAGTGCGAGAGTGGAATCAACAAAAACAAAGCTTCATTTTTAAGATGGGGTCATAGAGCTTTTTAGAGTTTGGGGGAAAAAGGAACACCTCCAATTTTACGAAAAGACAAGACCACCGCACGAACGGTAACTGTGAGGACTATTACATGGAAAGCTGCAAAGTGTTATCCATCCTTTGAATTGGTGTATTAAAATCTTAACCCACCGCTTAAAACATCATTGTTTTAACTGTTAAGCTGCTAACACCACATGCACGGCTGTTCCCGGGCCGCCACCAGAAAATGGGCTGTGCTCCATCTGCCTACCTCCGCCCAGGCTGTCTCAGGCAGACCATGGAATAAAGACAGGATATTGCTCTATCTCCTGGCCACTTTAGAAGAACTAATCATTTTATCAAAAACAAATGACAGATGAGATTTGAATTACCTAGTTTAGACTATTTGCAAATAAGGATGCCTTCTTTCAGGCACGAGCATGGGATGTATTTTCCAAATAAGCACAGATCCACCAGTAAGATGCTTCCTCACTCCTGCATCCTAGCATCCCATTCCCTCGCTCTCTTCCTCGGAGTCTGCTCAGTGCTCCAGATCCATGACTGGACCCAAAGGAGAGTGGCTCAGGGCAGCTGTGCTAAACTCTGCCAAGTGACTAACGTGCATCTCAGTAGAAACCCCTATAGCCCCAGGTCTGTAGTTAACACTTGGATTGGTGTAGCTTTAAATAGCACTGCTGCTAGCTGTTTCATCTGGGATCAAAACAAGAGAGTGGAAGAAAAGAAGAAAACAAATGCAAGATCTACTTCTGTGAGCCTGACCAGGGAGATCAGCTTGACCAAGGGCATGATTGTGTCTTAAATAATCTTTATAGGAACGGAAGCCGTTTAAAAAAATCACCTCAGGAAATATTTGAGTTAATATAGGTAATTATTTTCTGCTTAATTAAAATTTCCCCGTCAGTAGCACAACTTGCAATTGGAGGGCTTAAAATGCCAATTTCAATCCTTTACCTGTTGACCAAGGGCCTGCAAACTACAGCCTCGGGCCAAGTCCAGCATGCTCCCTGTTTTCATAAATAATGTGTCACTGGGACACAGCCACACCACCCATACTTCAGAGTTGTCTGTGGTGCCTTCACACTACGACAGCCACCTTGGGTATTTGCGACAGACTATATGGCCTGCAAAGGAAATATTTACTATCTCACCCTTAATGGGAAAAACTTGCAACCCCTGCCTTTTTTTTAAAATTGAAATATAGTTGATTTACAATATTGTGTTAGTTTTTGGTGTACAGCAAAGTGATTCATTTATATATTTTAAGGTTATTTTCCGTTATAGGTTATTACAAGATATTGCATATAGTTTTCTGTGCTATATAGTAAATCCTTGTTATCTATTTTATGTGTAGTAGTTTGTATCTGCTAATCCCCTATTCCTCATTTATACCCCCTCCCCTTCCCCTTTGGTAACCATAAGTTTTTCTATGTCTGTGAGTCTTTCTGTTTTGTATATAGGTTCATTTGTATTATTTTTTAGATTCCACATGTAAGTGATATCATGTAATGTTTGTCTTTCTCTGTCTGACTGACTTGGCTTAGTATGATATTCTTTAGGTCCATCTGGGCTGCTGCAAATGTTACCAGAGTGGGACCCCCTTCTGAGGCCCGAGAGTGTGCTCTCGTATAACACTAGGAAGTGAATTGTCAGAGGTGACACGAAGTGAATTGTCAGAGGTGACACACGGACTGACAAAGCAAAAGACTTTATTGAGAAGGGCCGCCTGGGTGAAGAACAGCAGGGTAAGGAAACCCAGGAGGACTGCTCTGCCATGTGACTTGCAGTCTCAGGTTTTATGGTAATGGGGTTAGTTTCTGGGTTGTTTCTAGCCAATCATCTTCTTCGTGCCCATATGTGGTCTGACTCAAGGTCCTTCCTGGTGGCATGTGCATCTCTCAGCCAAGATGGATTGCATTGTGAGGGTTTCTAGGAATTTGGCAGGACATATTATGGACTGGCATCTCCTCCCTCCTGTTCGCCTCTCCTGAATTCTCCTGGTTAGCTTTTGGTGGCAGCACCGAGTTCTTTATCAGGACCTCCTGTTGTGAGACAACTCATAGAGCAGTTATTATTGTGCCTGGCCAAGGTGGGTGGTTTCAGTCAACAGTTTCCTAACACAAATGGCAATATTTCATTCTTTTTTATGGCTGAGTAATATTCTGTTGTGTATACATATACACCACATATTCTTAAACCAGTCGTCTGTTGATGGGCACTTGGGTTATTTCCATGTCTTGACTATTGTAAATAGTGCTGCTATGAATGTTGGAGTGGATGTATCTTTTCAAATTAGAGTTTTTATCTTTTCTGGGTATATGCCCAGGAGTGGGATTGCTGGATTAAAATAAGCTCTATTTTTAGTTTTTTGAGAAACCTCCATACTGTTTTCCATAGCGGCTGCACCGATTTACATCCCCACCAAGAGTGCAGGAGGGTTCCCTTTTTAGCACATCCACTTCAGCATCTATTATTTGTAGACTTTTTGATAATAGCCATTCTGACTGGTGTGAGGTGCTGCCTCATTGTAGTTTTTCTATGAATTTTTCTAAAAATTAGCGACGTTGAGCATATTTTCATGTGCCTGTTGACCAAGGGTCTGAAAACTACAGCCTCAGGCCAAATCCAGCATGCTCCTGTTTTCGTAAATAACGTCCATTATTTACGAAATAAATAACTATTCTGCCCATTTTTTTGATTGGGTTTCTTGCTGTTGTCGTTGAGTTGTATGAGCTGATTGTATATTTGGATATTAACACATTGTCAGTTGCATCATTTGCAAATATTCTCTCCCATTCTGTAGGTTGTCTTTTCATTCTATTGATGGTTTCCTTTGTTGTGCAAAAGATTGGGTCCCATTGGTTTATTTTTCTTTTTATTTCTTTTGCCTTGAGAGACTGATCTAAGAAAATACTGCTATGATTTATGTCCAAGGATGTTTTTCCTATGTTCTCTTCACAACCCCTGTTTGTGGTAATTACACAGAAGCAGATCTCTACCCTTCTAATGCAGGGAGGGCTCACTGAACTGTGTGCACACCTCTAGAACAGTGGTTCTTCTCCTTGGCCTCACATGCCCTGAGGAGCATTTTTTTAAAAAACAGACCAGTGGAACCAGTCTCTGGGGGTGGGTCCATACTGGCATCTGTTAAAGCTCCAAGGTAGAGAACCACTGCTCTAGGGAAAAAAGAGAGGGAGGCATCTGTTAAAGCTCCAAGGTAGAGAACCACTGCTCTAGGGAAAAAAGAGAGGGAGGCATCTGTTAAAGCTCCAAGGTAGAGAACCACTGCTCTAGGGAAAAAAGAGAGGGAGGGAGGAAGAGAGGGAGAGGCAAAGAAAGAAAGGAAGAAAAGACTAAATGGTTCTAACACTCATGACGTCACATGATGTACCTCAGTGGCTGTCAACCCTCACTTCACTCTGGAATCACTGGAGAGTTAAAGAAAAAACCCAGTCTTCTTCCTCCTTCTCCATTCTCCATTCAGGCCTAAAGCCACTAGCTGACCACACTGTGGTTGGGAGTGGCTGTGGGGTGTGAGTTGGGGTGGGAGAACTGTGGTGGGCCAGAGTAGGATGAGAAGGACACCTCTGCAGACTTAGGGACAACTTGATTTGGGAGTTAGGGCCTTAGGAAGGTGTCCACACAGGGGAAGACATGCAGTGGAGTTGGGAGATTGGTTATGTATTGGAGGTTAATTAAATGAGTGAAAATATTAAGGCTAGTGGAAGCCAGGTTTCTTACAATTGGAGGAGGGAGTTATAATTGCAAAAAGGGACAAAAATTAGACTCAACTCTGTGGTGGTAGATTGGAATTGGATGTATCAATGTGGGGAAAAATATATATATAAAAATTTGGACAGATGTGTCTGTGTGTGTATGTACACACATACATACACATGTATACACATAAACATATATATGCATACATATAGTCCCTAGCTTTGTCCACTGAGAGGGCCTGGGAACAGTAATGCCCTAGTACCAATGAGCATACTTACCACTCAGATCTTGGCTTCTAAATACCATTTTCCACTGAAAAGAACCAGGATTCTTTAGAGAAATGTCTGCTTCCATGACGAGGGGTTGGAAAAGTACATGATGAGGCTGAAACACTTTGTTGTGAAAGTGTTCAGAGAATGATGGGGACCTGTCAAAGGAGGCAGAAGCCAGCTTGAATGGGCTCCCATTGCCACATCAGGGACAATCTGAACATCCAAGTTAATAATGATGGAAAAAGATTACAACCATTGAATAAACCAGGAAACCACAAGTTGATATTGATATAAATTTAAAAATGAATTAATGGAAAATGATGAATAGGCCATTTACACAGTTTCTAAATACCTGCCTACAGATGCTTATTAATTACAAAAGGAGGGGAAGTGGTTGACTGTGGTGAAGCCTGGCAACTACTCCTTTGATCAAGTGATCAAAGTGAACAGCATCAGTTTGGGACAAATCGAAATCATGCGCCACTGATAGGATGTAATGAGAAAAGCACATCTCTTCTGTGATATCCCTGCCAAAGGTGCGTGACCTGAAGTTAATCATGAAAATATATCAGACAAACCAAATCTAGATATATTCTACAAAATCTTCATGTGTCAAGGTCATGGGAGTTAAGGAAAGCTGATGATTATTCTAAACTACAAGAGAACAAAGAGAATTGATGACTAGATCCAATGCTTGATCCTGATCTGGATCCTTTTGCTATGAAGGACATTGTCAGAACAGTGAGTCTTTTTTTTTTTTTAATACATCTTGATTGGAGTATAATTGCTTCACAATACTGTGTTAGTTTCTGTTGTACAACAAAGTGAATCAGCCGTATGCATACATATATCCCCATATCCCCTCCCCCTTGAGCCTCCCTCTCACCCTCCCTCTCCCACCCCTCTAGGTCATTGCAAAGCACTGAGCTGATGTCCCTGTGCTGTCGCTGCTTCCCACTAGCCATTTTACATTTTGTAGTGTATATATGTCGATGCTATTCTCACTTTGCTCCAGCTTCCCCCTCCCCACCATGTCCTCAACTCTGTTCTCTATGTCTGTGTCTTTATTCCTGCCCTGCCCCTAGGTTCTTCAGAACCATTTTTTTTTTAGATTCCATATATATGTGTTAGCATACGGTATTTGTTTTTCTCTTTCTGACTTACTTCACTCTGTATGACAGACTCTAGGTCCATCCACCTCACTACAAATAACTCCATTTCGTTTCTTTTTATGGCTAATAGTCCATTGTATATATGTGCCACATCTTCTTTATCCATTTGTCTGCCGATGGACACTTAGGTTGCTTCCATGTCCTATCATAAACAGTGTTGCAATGAACCTTGTGGTACATGACTCTTTTTGAATTATGGTTTTCTCAGGGTATATGCCCAGTAGTGGGATTGCTGGGTCATATGGTAGTTCTATTTTTAGTTTTTTAAGGAACTTCCATACTGTTCTCCATAGCGGCTGTACCAATTTACATTCCCACCAACAGTGCAAAAGGGTTCCCTTTTCTCCACACCCTCTCCAGGTGTTTGTTTGTAGATTTTTTGATGGTGGCCATTCTGACTGGTGTGAGGTGATACCTCACTGTAGTTTTTTTTTTTTTTTTGTGGTACGCGGGCCTCTCACCGTCGCGGCATCTCCCGCTGCGGAACACAGGCTCCGGACGCGCAGGCTCAGCGGCCATGGCTCACGGGCCCAACCGCTCCACGGCACGCGGGATCCTCCCGGACCGGGGCACAAACCCGCGTCCCCTGCATTGGCAGGCGGACTCTCAACCATTGCGCCACCAGGGAAGCCCCCCTTACTGTAGTTTTGATTTGCATTTCTCTAATAATTCATGATGTTGAGCATCGTTCCATGTGCTTCTTGGCCATCTGTATGTCTTCTTTGGTGAGATGTCTATTTAGGTCTTCAGCCCATTTTTTAACTGGGTTGTTTATTTTTTGATATTGAGCTCCATGAGCTGTTTGTATATTTTGGAGATTAATCCTTTGTCTGTTGTTTCATTTGCAAATATTTTCTCCCATTCTGAGGGTTGTCTTTTTGTCTCATTTATGGTTTCCTTTGCTGTGCAAAAGTTTTTACGTTTCATTAGGTCCCATTTGTTTATTTTTGTTTTTATTTTCATTACTCTAGGAGGTGGGTCAAAAAAGATCTTGCTGTGGTTTATGTCAAAGAGTGTTTTTCCTATGTTTTCCTCTAAGAGTTTTACAGTGTCTGATCTTACATTTAGGTCTTTCATCCATTTGGAGTTTATTTTTGTGTATGCTGTTAGGGAGTGTTCTAATTTCATTCTTTTACATGTAGCTGTCCAGTTTTCCCAGCACTACTTACTGAAGAGGCTGTCTTTTTTCCATTGTATGTTCTTGCCTCCTTTGTCATAAATTAGGTGACTATATATGTGTGCGTTTATCTCTGGGCTTTCTATCCTGAACCATTGATCTATATTTCTGTTTTTGTGCCGGTACTATACTGTCTTGATTACTGTAGCTTTGTAGTATAGTTTGAAGTCAGGGAGCCTGATTCCTCCAGCTCTGTTTTTCTTTTTCAAGAGTGCTTTGGCACTGTAACACTGCACATGTGTCACTTTTACATCACCACCATCCAAAGGGCAGACATCATTCAAGACTCACAATAGCCAAAATAGCCAAAGTGAGTGAGTCTTGAATGATGTCTGCCCTTTGGATGGTGGCGATATAAAAGTGACACATGTGCAGTATTACAGTTTCACCACATGAATATCCCGAGTTTGATGGTTGTATTGTATAAGGGAAGTGTGCTAGCACTGCTCTTCAAGTCTGAATGTATATTCAAATCTCCTGGGGATCTTTTTAAAATGCAGATTCTGATTCAGTGGGTCTCAGTGGGGCCTGAGATTCTGTCAGTCTAACTAGCTCCCAGGCGACACCCATGCTGCTGGCCCAGCGACCGCACTCAAAGTAGCAAGGGCCTAGGAAACCCATGGAGAGCATTCACTCTTTGCCTCTTAAACATCCACCTTCCCCCTTCTTTTGGTTCCAGACTCTGGTTTTCCTTTGGGGATCATTCCCTGCCTGCTTTCTGTGCACCTGTTTTGGGTCAGCTTGTCCTCAAGGCTCAGGCATGAAGCATGTGACCTGGGCCTGCTCCATCCCATACTGAGCCACCGTGGAAGGTTCCAGGTTGGTTCTGAGACTCAGCCAGGGCCAGTGAGATGCAACTGTAAGAGTCCTGGCTGAGCTGGCACAGTGTCTATAAACCTCTTCATCTTCTGGAGCCTTCCTTGGCTTCCAAGCCTCACAGTGGCTCAGACTTGCCTTCTGCCCACTAACTCCTAAAGGCCTCGAAGGCCTTTCTGACCCCACATGACTCCACCACATAGTAGCCCTGTGACCTTACTTAGCAAACAGTTACTCTGTGCCTCTCTTTCTTCATCTATAAAACAGGATACTGTCCACCACAAAGGGTTGTTTTAACAGAGAAATTAATGACGTGATCCAAATAAAGTGTTTTGCCCTGAACCTGGTGTGGAGCAATTGCTCAGTAAATATTTAATCGTTCAGTTTGGCTTTTGGAGCCCATTACCTCACCCAAAAAGACATACCTCGCTGGTATGTTTTAGGTCCTTTTCTGTACTGAGAATGGCTCAACAGAGTTTGAGGACCCTGGAAGATGAAGCCAAATATTCCACTAACTATTATGTTTTTGTTTCCGCATAGCCTAACTACTCGATTCATACCTAATTTGCTCCTGTCTTGTATTAGTTGCCTATGCAAATACATATCAAAAGGAAATAAATTAGCGACACTGTAGGTGTCCCCAAGTATGGTTTTCACATTCCCAGTAAATCGCAAGCTCTGGCCGGGGATCAGAAATATCTTTCGACTGTCTTTATTCTACTGCCATCCTGTGGCCAGCCTGTGTCACTGCAGCACTGTGGACAGGATGTAGCTGAGCTTTGTGTTCTCACGGTCCTCCTTGTGCCTGGGAAGGGTCTCCTTGGGAGGGAGTGCAGTGGAAGGGCCTTCTCGAGTCCCCCACCGGCGGGCAGGAGTCTGGGCATGAATCACCAGTCCTGACTTGACTTCTGTTTGATGATCTTTAAGGACATATACTACAGGACCATGAAGCCACCACTGATGCCTATGATGAAGAGGTAGATGGCGTAGAGAGGGTATGAGCCCAGGCCCATGGCGTTGAGGATCTGGGGACAGAGACATCAGTGAGCTCGTTAAGAACATGCTCCGACGGCTGCCATCTCTTTAGCGTCCAAAGCCTTGGCTCCTTACCATGTCTCCCGGGATAGGGATGGTGATGTTGCCAGCTGCCAGGTGATACGTGTGCCCACCACACTGGATCTGCATCAGCCCTTCAAAACACCATCGGAGGAAGGACATCTTGGAAATCCACGCGGGCACTGGAGGCGGTGAGAGTCACATTACTCACACAGTCTAATCATCTGCTCCCTGGGAAGTGAGCCTGGAGAGTGGCCATGGTGGCTCTGACCCAAGGACAGCAAGTCCCCTGAGGGAGCAAGGAGGGGTGGGGGTGAGAACAAAAGGGTGAACGGGCAGAGGGGAAGCTCGGGACATGGACTGGGGCAGAGGGACCTAGTGGCTGCAGGATCACCGCACGTTTGACCCGTAATAACCCCAGAGAGTAATTTCATCAGGTGTCCAGCATGTGCTAGCTTCACATAGCTTACGGACTGGGGAGACTCAGCAGCCCCAAGCCAGAGATTACTGAGTCTGTACCCTGACCCTGCGGAGGCATCATGGTTCAGGGAGGAGGAGGAAGGAACGAACCCTGATTGCACAGGACAGGAAAGGCCTGTGGATGGTAGCGGGTGGCGTTCCTATAGAGGAGGGATGCACAGGCTCCATCGTGACAGCATGGAGTGTCTTGGGGGCTTCAGACGAGCTGGATGAGGCAGCAGCGAATGAGCAGCCCCAGGAACACTCGAGGAAAGCAGTGGCTGGATCTGCACCTTAGGAAGCTCGCGCTGCATGGATGAGGGTTGAGAGGGGACATGGAGGAACCAGGGTCACAGATACTGGCCTATCACAGTGGCCCACGATGGGCTGATAGGGGCCAGGGTAGGGGGGGTAAGGCAAGAGGACACTTCAGAAAGACACAGGAGGCAGAAGTGACTTGGCTCACCGGTGGCGTGGAGGGTGAGGGAGAGTCAAGGGTGGGCCCTGGGTGTCAGCCGGGCTGCATGAGAAGGTGCACCACGCCCCACTCCCCCTGTGTAGAGCCACTCCCTTGGCATCTGCTCCCCAGAAGTTGGACCTAAGGGTTGAGCTCTCATCTCCAGGGGAAAGCAGGCCAATCCAGCCACGGAAGGCCTCAAAAAGCTTGACCAGGTGAGGAGAGCGGGCCTCACCTGTCCACAGGTTGTCCAAGCTTATCATGAAGCCCCCAGTGAGGTAGAAGGAGTTGTAGAGAGCGTTGCCGAAGAAGGAGGACATGTGGAAGGTGGGGAACAGGGTGGCGGTGACCAGGGCCATGGTTCTGCAGCAGAAGACACCAGCCACACCAGCAGGAAGTGCAGCAGGAAGGGCTCGGGGCCCGGGCGCAGGTTGGCCAGCCAGTAGGTAGGCATCCCATAGATGATGATATAGATACAGTGCTCGGGAAGCTCCCCTAGGATCTGCGAAGGACAGACCTTGCAAGGATGTGGAGCCAATGGCCTTCATCTGCTACTGTTCTTTAAATGTTCAAAAGCAGCAGCCCCCAGTGACACCAACCTTCCCTCCTGGTGGTTTGATCGGGGTTGCAGCACGGTGGGCGTTGGTGTGTGGGACTCTCAAGCATGAGCTCACTGCTGGCTTCCCCCTGCAGATGTCATGTGCTCCCTCTGGGGCAGTTCAGAGCTCCTAAGACCTGGTTTCAAGTCCCCACCCTGCCTGCCCAGACCTGGTAGCTGTGTGGCCTTGAGACAGCCACATAACCTCTCTGAGCCTCCGCTTCCTTGAAATGAGGACAGTCACACCTGCTTGACCCACCTCCCAGGGACATGGTGAGACTGGAGAGGTGAAGTATGCTAGGTGTTTCCCACCTCTTCTTTGTTAGGTTTCTGATGACCAGAAAAACGTCATTCCTGGTCCATAGTCCTGGCCTTGTAGTAAATGTTTAAACAATATCAAGTCTCTGAAACTCCCCAGAGCAACGTGGCATTTGTAACCACAGATGATGCATGGCCCCACAGTTCAGCAAAACGCTTCCCTGTAACTTCTGTACAACGTGGAGCGCTTTTTCTGCTCCTCCTCCTACCCAGGGTGGCCACTCACTCTCAGGCCTGACCAGTCACCTTGGCAAAGAAATACGGCTCCGCAGTGTACAGCCCATCTTCTAGTTCATAGTAAAGCAGCGCCCTCTCCGAGTGACCTTAGAAAGGGGAGAAAAGGAGAATGAAAAAGTGAAATTAATTTACAGTGTCTCCGTTTCTGAGTCTCTCTTAGTACAATTAAAAATAGTTTTATTGCCTCAATGTCATGTATTTTTTTTAAAAAACAGGCAATTTTAGATCCTAATTTAGATGTTTGTAATTCTGTGAGTTCTGCATTGCTGTCAGTATAACTCCTGCTAGGACAGGAATGCCTCAGACTCCTTGGTAATTTGTTCTCATTTGCATACTAATACTAATGTTCGAACTTGAAAAACAACCATCATCTTTTATTTCACAGTCACGGTGAAATTATTCAGTAAACCCGTCTTCTCCAGGAGCTCAGAGGAACTCAGGCCGGCCCTGGACCAGCTCATTGCATGGCCGACGCTGCTCCACATGTGGGTCATGGAGAGCAGGCCACACTCACATTTGGCAATGACATCCAGGATCACGTTGAAAGGGACGAGAGCTCCGATCATGAACAAGACGGCCACCGTGTCCATGAAGGAGAGCTTGACGGCTCCATGGCCATAGTAGAGGAACCCGATGATCAGGGACATCAAGCAGGCCGCTGCCCCGTGGATGAGGAGGGCTGGCAGGTCTCGGAAGTCGTTGGAAATCTGACGACTTAAAAAACAGAATAAAGATGTGCCAAGGGACAATAGGCACCAGCACTGTGACCTTGGCAATGTCCTTGAATCTCTGTAAGGCTCATTTTTCTCCTCTGTACGATGGGGAGGGCAGCGCCCACCTCACAGTTTCTGTGAGGGATCAAACGAGAAAATCGATGAATGCATCTGTCTCACAGTAGGTACTCAGTCAACGATTATGATTTTTATCACCACTGTATCACCTTGCTATTTTATTTAAAGAGTTATCCTGAGGAAATAACCAATCAAGAGCGTAAAGGTGTATGTACAAGGATGTTTGTCATAGAGTTACTTGTAATAGCAAATGACTGAAGGTAATCTGACCATCAATATGGACTTAATGGGTAAATGAATTATGGCTAGATTTGGAAACCCTGAGGAAGACCTAACCAGATGAGAGGCAGAGGAGCTATTCTAAGGCGGGGGGGGGGGGGGGGGGGGGGAAGGTTATGGAACAACACGTATGATCCCATTTATGTATTAAAATGGTTATGTGCACGGAAACATCTTAGACTCACACCAAACACTCAGGTCTGGTTTTCTCTGAGGGCCGGTGGATCAAGGAACCTTCCCTTTCTACTTGAGGGTCTCCTGTATCAACTGAATTTTTCATAGTCATTCTGGGTGATTTCTACGAGCATCTGGCTATCAAGGAAATTTTGATTTTGTTTAAATAATCAAAGTAAGAGGAATGCTCTGTAGCACATGGAGGGCTGGTGCTGGGTTTTCTCAAATGATTCTGCCTCTTCAAATTCAAATTCCTCTTTCAAATTCATTTTAGATCCAAAGGGCTTAATTTGATACAACAAAGACTTTTGGGGAGTGTGTGTGTGTGTGTGTGTGTGTGTGTGTGTGTGTGTGTGTGTGATGAAATGGCAATTACCGGATCAGCGTGTCAAACTGCTGTAGGGGGCCAGGCAGCTTAGTGGGAGGCTGTAAGGGGTTGGTGTCCCTCGGGGAAGCCGGGCTGTCAGGAGACGGAGAGTGTCATGGGGGCTTGGGGGCGGCCACCTTTTGCAGGGCGCTCTACACACAGGGCCACCTGGCTGCCTTACCTCTGCACGTAAGTGCCCACACCCTGCTCCCTTGACTCCACTGTCCACAGAAAGTCATCGAAGCCACGTATTCTTTCTTGAAACAGGGCTGCAAGGGACTGAGCCTTCTCCCTGGTGGCCACTTCCTGCTCCTGGCTTCGCCTGTCGATGCTGGTCAAGTCCACTGTAAGCAGAGGGCGACCCGGGCCCCGCAGGTGCTCACAGCCCATGACACTGGTCAGCCCCCGGGGCCCCGCAGGTGCTCACAGCCCATGACACTGGTCAGCCCCCGGGGCCCCGCAGGTGCTCACAGCCCATGACACTGGTCAGCCCCCGGGGCCCCGCAGGTGCTCACAGCCCATGACACTGGTCAGCCCCCCGGGCCCCGCAGGTGCTCACAGCCCATGACACTGGTCAGCCCCCGGGGCCCCGCAGGTGCTCACAGCCCATGACACTGGTCAGCCCCCGGGGCCCCCGGGACATGATCCCCACCTTCTGAGAGTGGACCATGAAGTGACGGTCAGAGCAGAGAGAGGCAGAGAGATGCCCAGGACTGTCCCCGATGTCTACAGAGAGCCTTCCTCGGGAGAAGGGCCAGTGAACACTGGCACTGGTCCCACCAAGCAGGCTTATTATGGGGACATCCCCAGGACAGAGAAGGAGGCTTTGGGCTTTTGGAGCCCAAGGCCACAGCACAGTTATGCCCTGGCTCTAACTCCAGCCGTCCAAGAAGCCTGTGATGAGGACTCAGCCTCCCGGGCGTGCCCACCACAGGGAGAAGGCGGGCCGGCCACGGGAGGCTGAGCAGTCTGGCTCCCGGCAGCTCTAGTTCTCAATGTGAATTAGTCATTTTGGCTTCCCAAGCAGCCTGCCCAAAAGGGAAGAATGTTTTGGCTGGAGGGTGCCAGGGTCTGGCCAGATATTAAGTATAATTCTCAGTGCCCCGGGAGGAGGGAGCCAGCACGACCAGCTGGAGAACAGGCTGGGCCGCACGCACCTCCATGTCACCCCCACTGGCAGCACCTGGTAGCCCCAGACCACAGCCCTCCTCTCCCGGGGCCCCTGAAATGCCAGAAGGGCACACCCGCCAGTCACAGCCAGGGCCTTTCTAGGCCTCTCCTCCCTCCATCCCTCCCTTGGGCAGGGGATGCCTCTTAACCTCTCTGCCCCTTCCCTCCTCCCATTTTCATGACACATCTCAAGGCGGGATAACGTCTCAGAGAGGCCTTGTAAACCATGAAAGGTCCCTTCAGTGTGCGGGGCCCTAGCTTCAAACGCCAGATTCTCTGCCAGACCGTGCGGCCCGGATCCGTGAGGGCCATCTGCCCCGGGGTTTGTGGGCAAGAGCTCCCCCCGCCACCCAAAAATGATAATAATATAAAATTAAGAAAAAGAAAATTTGTTTTTTCAGATCTAGGCACCTGACTTCTGGCAACTTCTCTCTAGGGCTACAGCATATTGTTCCCAATGGCCAGGCTGGCAGGTGCCCTCTACCCCCTTATCTGGGGGTGACCGGCCAGAGGATGACACACTGGCAGGAAGCCAAACTGGCACGTGGGCACAGAGAGGGAGGGTGACCTCTAGGTGAGTTCACACAATGGCAGTGAGTGCAGAGGGCGAGGGCTGGTGGGCCAGAGAGAGTGGCCTGTCCTCCTAGGGGAGAGTTGGAGGGTAGATGCCGGGAGGAAGGTGTGGGCAGCAGGGCCTGGAGTCTGGGAGGGGCTGGGCTGGGAGGTGGGAGGCCCAGTTCTGCCACCTGACTATAAGGACTCCAGTTTTCTCATCTATAAGGACGAAGATGACCGTGGCCTGGCAGGGCTGTGAGGGTCAAAGGGACACCCTCTGGTGCTTGGCACCTGTGGGCACAGTGTCTGCCCTCAAAGAGCTGGTCCTTGTCATCATGTTTACTGGGGAGGCCCTTGCTACACCAGGCCATCCTGGGAGGAAGGCTGGGCTCCAGGTGACCTGTTTGGGACAAGCCACAGCTGCTGCTTCCCCAGCCCTGGTACAACCACGCAGCCTGTCCAGCAGCCACAGCATTCCTCAGCACTCAGGATCCAGGCACCTGCTTTCAGGGTGGGCACCTGGAAAGGCAACTGTCCCCACAAGAATTGAGGGCCATACGCTGAGGCCTCAGGACCCCAAGCAGAAAGGCATCTCTGGTGCTGACCGCAATTTTCATACTTAGAGATTCATTGGCCAAGACCACCAAAAAGCCCTGAGCTGGCCTGGGCCCTGGGTCCCCCTCCACCACCCAGAGCCTCTGGGCTCCCTGCCTTTGTGGGGGAACCAGGGCACGGCTTTAAGATTTCCTGGTGGTTTCCGACCTCTAATATCCCGTTTCCCTACAGAATCTGAATGAAGACCACAGTTCCAGAAATGGATCCAAACTCTCTTGGATTATATCTCCTCCGGTTTGGAGCTCTCAGAAGGTTCTTATCTGTCATGCACACAAGAGTGGCTATGTCAGAAGCTGCTTTCTTCAGGCCCCCATTCCTAGCATTTGATGCTTGGCAAACTGAAGCCTGTAATACACCCCATCTGCCCCCCTGTCTCCATGCTCGGTCCTGTTCTCCTGAAGCTTCTGAGAGTTTCTCTCCTGGCGGGGTTTGGGGTGTAGGGGAGCCCTGTTCTTTGCCTCTGGCCTGGCTGGCTCACCATAGTAGTCGGCAGGGTTGCTGTAGCGGGGACAGGGGTGGCCGGCTGCCGTGAAATACTGGACCATGTGCTGGGCTGCCCCCAAGTAGAGGGTGGTGCCAGACGTCATCAGGAGGACCAAATCAAACAGCCTGAAGATATCGGAGCGAGGCTGGTGGATGGACAGGGTTTTCACCAGGTTGTGGGCCGTGAAGCTGTCGAGCCCAGAGTTGGGTTCATCCAGGATGAGGATTCCTTCCCAACAAAGAGAAGCCTGGTTAAGGCGCAGGGCTCCGGCTGGACCGGATTAAGCCAGGCGGGCGGTGCAGGCCCCTCCTGCCTCACCTGGGTTCCACAGCAGCTGCACTGCGACGCTGACTCTGCGCCGCTCGCCCCCGGACACGCCCCGCACGTAGGAGTTGCCCGTGAGCGTGTTGGCGCATTGGCGCAGCCGCAGCTCCGCGATCACGTAGTCCACCTGGGAGGCAGGGGCCTGCGGATTTAGGAGGGCTGCGCCGGCATGCTCGCAGCCTGGCCTGTGGCGACCCACAGTGGAAAGACGCCTGGGTTTACGGCGCCAGCCTTCATTTCCCCGATTCAACGTTTGTTCCCTGATTCTTTCCACACATCCAGAGCAGCTCCCACGTGCCGAGCACGGTACCACTTACTGGGAACGTGGCCATGCCCTGGCTTTCTGCCCGCACGGAGAACCGGAAAACAAGTGAGCAAATATTCATTACACATTTGGGGCTGAGATGGGACTTTAAAGGAAAACGGGGGATGGAGGGGCAGGGCTGAGCGCACGGTGGACGTTTTCGGACGGACAGATGGTGAGCTGGGTTGCTCAAACTTGACCTGTGGCCGGACCCTGAGGCAGGAAGTGAGGGACGGGGAGGGGAAGGGTGTTTTGGCTCTTTGGGGATCACTGGGGTCTGTTAGTTACCCTTTTGTCACGCTGGGCCTGGGAGAAGTCTCTGGGCAGGCGCAGCTGGGCAACAAAAGCCAGGGTCTCGCGGACGGTCAAGTTGGGGAGTAGCTGATCGTGCTGGCGCACGTGGGCCACGCACTTCCTGACCAGCTGGGGCGTGCTGTGCTGCCCGTTGATCCAGATTTGGCCTGACTTAATCTTGCCGCCGTGGCCTCGCCCGGTGATCACATCCAGCAAAGAGGCTCTCCCACAGCCTGAGAAGCCACCAGAAGTATCCCTGAGAGCGGAGCTTCTGCGGGGGCCAGCCTGGAAGCCACTGCTGCCTGTGCGCTCTCCAGACTGCTCTGTCCTTGCAGATGTAACCAGCCCTCAGGGAAGGTGGCACAGCTCTCAGACCTGCCTGGGGCAGCCAACTTGAGCATCCTGGGGGATGCGGGGTGTTCAGGCCACGTCGGCCTGTGGCTGCGTGACAGAAGGCTGGAGTCCTAGTTGCCGCATGACTGCCTATGCCTGGAGCGATGCCCCCCCCCCACTCCAAGCAAGGCTGGTGTTAATTGCACTGGGAAGCTTAACTATTTTTGCCTGGCAAACATGCCGGCAACATTTCATCATTCAAACATCATTTGGCTCAGAAGCTGGCATTGTGGGAAGAACTAATTTTGGAGAATTAATAGGGTGTCTTTTAAAAATGCAAAATTGGAACGTATTTTCAGGAAGGGAGAAAAACAGAAGTAATAAATGTGGAAATGATTTTAAAACTATAGTACGGTGTGCATATGGGTTCTGAATTTCTCTACACCCTCTGCACTCATTTTTCTCAGTAGTACCTTCCACTCTTAAAAAAAAAAAGGATCCATGACACGCAAATTAACACCATCCACTTTTGAATGACATAGCGATTGCTATCAATTTGGGGAAGTAAGTGTCAGATTGGATCAGCTTCCATGAGATTCCATGAGACTTTCTTTGGCAGCCATTTGAACTGTAAATGCAGATAGGGTTCAGGCTCTGAGAAGGCCTTCTTGCAAAGGTGCTGGGAATAGCTCAGTCCGATTTCCCCAGGTGGGGTTTTGGTTTCCTTATTGCAAACTCCTTTTGGAGGGTGAATTTTCAAGTAGTTTTAAACAGGGAAAACTCCAATACACAGTGTAACAGCGCTTCCTTACCACAAGTCCAGGCCTTCCGCAGGCAGCCCCCTGCCCCCAGTGCAACAAACAAAGTTCCAGAGGCCTTCCCGGTGATCCGGCTGCTTACCTACCGGAGGTTCTCAGGGTGGAAGGGGACCTGTACACTGCCTCCTGGGTGTACCTCATTCAAGGTTCCTGAGAACTTAGGTGGCACAAAATAGCCAGGAGAGAAACCAGAGGGGAGGGCTCTGGCCCTGCTCCCGGCTCAGCCTCGGACATTGTAGGATCCAGGCTCTGAGAGCGCAGGGGACTTTGCTAACATTTACAGGGACCTTGGGATTCCCAGTCAGGGAGCAGGGTGACTACATTTCCTAAACAAAACCGTGGGAGGTGTGGGCAGCCTTTCCAGGGGAGGTTGCCAAGTATATTTGGGGAGATCCTCCGTGAACCAGGAGAAAACACCCACAGGCATTCAAGACCCTTATAAAATGGCTGGAATCTCCAAATCAGTAAATTAATTCACCTTTGGCACTACTGCTGATTCTATAGAAGAAGCTAAAATGCCTGGGGGGGGCTGTTTTAATTAATTTTACTTTACTGTTATAATTTTGGTGAACGGAGTATAGATCACAGGTGGTGTAATTGGTAAACCTTTCTAAGAAATCATTTAAATAATTTCAGCCAAGTAAACCTGCAGCTAAACAACACTGAGCCTAGAGTCGGAAGTTCTGGCGATGCTCAGTGTGATTCCCGCTTGGCCTCTCCCGACTTCCCTTCTCTTCAGCCGCAAATCAGGGTTGCTAACAGCTGCAGGACTGTGTGTGGCCAGGATTAACAATCAGGACTCTCAGCTTTGTGGAAGTGCCTCGTGAGGCCCATATGCCTCCTCGACTCTCAGTTCGTGAGAAAAAGCAGGTATAACCAGAAAAGCCACCAGGTGTTACAGACAAAAACAAAATTGGCCTGTGAAGTTTCCACATTTTTCTTGTTTAGATCCGAATTGCAGGGGCAGGACCAGGACCAGAAGTTGGCAGGACTTGATTTGTGGGAGTTGTTTCAGTTACAAAGTGCATTTGCACACATCGTCGCATTTGATCTTCGGTTAGACAATAAACAGAACTTTTCCGCATCAGAAGACTAGATACTAAAATGTTCAAAAAGTTGAGTAATCTCTACTTCTGGAAATGATTAATTGAAAGGTATAAAGTGCTCCCTCTAACACTGTGTAAGGGAGAAATGCCTTGATCTGTGTTTAAAAAGAAAGAAAGAAAGAAACAGCAAACCCCAAATGGAGTCACTTGTCCTAAGCCTCACACCACCGGACTGAGACTTAATACCTAACTTAATTACAGTTTCAATCTCTCCCGGGAGTGGAATCTTAAACCAGCCCATCTGACATTACCTGGTAAGCACTGATGGATCCCTACTGTCCCCCAAAGGAAGGTGACCTTGCCTAAAACAATCAGCCCTTTGCTAGAATAACTTCCTTGTCCTCCCTCCTTCTGCCTATAAAAGTCTTTCATTTTGTACAGCTCTCCAGTGCTACTTTCTGTCTGCCAGTTGGATTGCTGCCCAATTCATGACTCGTTGAATAAAGTCAGTAAGATCTTTAAAATTTAATCAGTTGGATTTGTTTCACCATCTGAGAACCAGGAGACCAGAGTTCTAGTTCTTACTCTGCAATAATGTATGTCCTTAGACATCATTCCTTTTTTCTAAACTTTGGTCTTCTCATCTGTCAGATGAAGGGGGAGTGGTATGGGGTAGAAAGATACTCTAGCAATATTGAGAACTAGGTAGTTTGAAAACCCTCCTCTAAAGATGCTTCCAGGCTGGTCAGGAGAAAGAAAGATAGAATATAGTGGAAGTGAATGAACTCTGTTCTCTAAGCCCCCTTCCAGTTCTGGCATTCTACACTTTTAAGTTTGGCCTGCAGAAGTGACTTTTTTTTTTTTTTTCGGTACACAGGCCTCTCACTGTTGTGGCCTCTCCCGCTGCGGAGCACAGGCTCCGGACGCGCAGGCTCAGCGGCCATGGCTCACGGGCCTAGCTGCTCCGCGGCATGTGGGATCTTCCCGGACCGGGTCACGAACCCGTGTCCCCTGAAACGGCAGGCGGACTCTCAACCACTGCGCCACCAGGGAAGCCCAGAAGTGACTTTTTGAAGCACTCTAAAAATCTGGATCTTTGCAGATGGTTGAAGGTTGAGCTAAGACTTGGGGTATCTGAGAAGTGAATTGTGGCAGGGGCTGTGCCTACCCACTGTTTGACCAAAACAGGAATCTGATTCAGGGGGAGCAATCAATGAGTACTTCCTGTGGTGGAGGAGTACCCTGGAAAGAATATTCAATTCCAAAGCTGCATGATGCTTTTGGAAAGGCCTTACCTTGATATTAATGAAGGACCAAAACTCTGACTGTAGCTGTAAGAGGCCCACTCATGATTCATAAGGGCAGTGACTGCCTGAGAGCAAGTAAATGGAGGAGCTGAGATTTGAACCCAGCTGTCAGACCCAGAACTTGTGCTCTTATCACTCTGCTATATTATTCTACTGGTCAGCAAAGCGTTCTGTAAAGAGCATCTGTTTGTTTGAGGGACCACTCTGCATCCCAGGAGAGAGAGAACCCATTGCCCAGCTATTTGCCCTTATTGGTACCTGAGCTCCCTATGACGGCCAGCATCTGTCCACTCCTCACTTTGAAACTCAGATTCTGAATGCCTAGCTCACAAGAGTCCTTGTGAGATGTCCAGGGCATCCTGAAGTGAGACAGCTGCTTAAACCAAGGCACCTGGGAGGCTATGTCCACCTGTGGGGAGACATGAAAAGGTTCCTCAGAGAGCTTCACTTCTGTTCAGCTCCCTCCAGGAGACATCCTCCTGCTGATACAAAACAGGACTGAGGGGTCCCCCACTCAGGTTCTACCAAACATGGAGGTGGACCCCACCATGCTGGGAACCTGAAGCTGCCATTTCCAAGTCTGAAGAGAAGACTTGGGAAGCATGTGTAATAGCAGAACAGAAATAAATACAAACATGGAGGGACTTCCTTGGTGGCCCAGTGGTTAAGAATCCTCCTGCCAGTGCAGGGGACATGGGTTCGATCCCTGGTCCGGGGAGATCCCACATGCCGCAGAGCAGCAAAGCCTGTGAGCCACAACTACTGAGCCTGCATTCTAGAGCCCACGAGCCACAACTACTGAAGCCTGCACACCTAGAGCCCATGCGCTGCAACGAGAAAAGCCACCGCAGTGAGAAGCCCGCGCACCACAACAAAGAGTAGCCCCTGCTCGCCGCAACTAGAGAAAGCCCGCGTGCAGCAACGAAGACCCAATGCAGCCTAAAAAAAAAAATACACAACATAAAAAAATTTAAAAAAAACACAATGTGGAGCCAAACAATGTTTTTATTTAATAGTAATTTACTAATAACTTACCGGGCATTTACTGTGTGCAAGGCATTGTATTCATCTGCTTATTATATCCATTATCATTCAGTCCTCATTGCAAACCTACTATAACGTATGTACTGTTATAATCCCTGTTTACAGATGAGGCTCAGAGCAGTGAAGTAGCTTGCTCAAGTTCACACAGCTAGTAAGTGGCAGAGCAGAGAAAGGTTATGGTGGGGCTTGCCAGCTTGTTCTAACTCACTTCCCCAGGAAGCCAGACTTGGGCCTCTGAGGTTTACCATCCCAGGTCTCAGCATGTTCTGCCTGGGCCACCTCGTATCTGGCCCTGGGGAGGCGTGGGAAATAGGGGTCCTAGAATCTGACCAGGAGATTCCTGACAGCCTCTCAAAGGGCAGCAGTCCTTGTACTTTGATATTTTATTAGCTCCAGGGAAGTACATTTTACAAAAAGAAAAAATATATATATATACACACACACACACACACATATGTGTATATATATGTATGTAAAACTGATGAGATCTGAATAAAGTCTGTAGTTTGGTTAATCGTATTATATCATGGTTAATTTCTTAGTTTTGATCACTGTGCTATGGGTAAGCAAGATGTTAAAATTAGGGGAGGGTGGGCAAAGTGTATATGGGAACTCTGCACTATTTTTGCAACTTTTTCAAAAGTCTAAAATTATTTCAAAATATAAAGTTAAAAATGAGTTTTAGAGATTTTTTCCCCACGGGTTCACATGGTTGGCTTTATGTTTTAACAAAGGTCTCATTCTCTTTTTCATGTCTGTCAACCTCCAGCTCCAATATGTGTAGTGGACGGACGCCTCCGTGGTGCTTGTAGCCAAAACGTGAGGTATCACTGTGGCCTGGACCCCGTCCTTAGGGCAGAGGGCCCCCAGCTGGGTTCACCCTTCCCTTCCACTTGGGGAATTGTTTGGCCCTCCCTGCCTGCTCCTCCCACCTGCACTCAGGTGTGCCTCTACCTGGTAGCTGAGATCTCGGACCTCCAAGGTATTGGACTGGCCACTGGAGGTGAAGTACAGGCTGTTGTCACTTTCAGAGGAGAACACGCTGTCCTGGAGGCCCTGCCGGGAGACATGACAGGTGAGGGGCTCCTTCAGAAGGAGGAGGACATAGGAGAAAACAGAGAGAGGAGACCCAGAGAGGTGAGAGCAGGAGCTAGCGTGGGTGAGATCCCGAGTGGACAAGAGATGGATTTGCAGGAGGAACCCAAGGGCTCTGAGAAAACAGGAGCATCCATGAGGGCAGGGCTCCGCTTCCCTGCAGAGAGAGCTTTGGGGCTTCCCTCCAGCACAGCCTCTGGCCCCAGAGAAGCTCAACCACAGGCTGCTGGAAGCTGAACGCAGATCTCTCTTGGAAGAGACCCAGACCCTGGACTGGAGAGAGCTTTGTGAGCCTCTGTGCTCAGAGAAGACCTGGGCTGGGGGCTGGCCTTTAACTTTCTCTTCCCTGCATCTGGCTTAGTATCTCCTGACGCCAAACAGACTTTCCATACCCAGCATGTGAGAGAAAGACCGCTGTCAACAAGCTAGTGCTCATTACTTGTGAAGACACTACCATTAGAGGACTTGCATCTTATCTTGGTAAGGATTTTTCACAACAAAGCTCTTCAAATGCTGTTGGGAGATTTTAGAGGAGGTCCCTGTCATCACCATCGTTGTCATCCTCCTCCTCTTCACCATCTTGTTGCTGTTTTTGGAGTGCTGCTTTATTTGAATGTACATCAAACAAATCAGTGCTTCATGGTATCAGCTGATAGCTTCGAATGATATTAACCATCGGCAGATCTGAGTTCCTTCTGTTTTATCAATTCAATCATTTAAATCACTGAGGCTCAAGCCAGGAAGAACCTGCCTCATAAGATTTCTGTTATTTTTTTTAACATATTCAATTTTTCTTTCATTGCAGTAGTGCAGGGGAAAGTACACATTCATTAATAAGTTCCTGTTGATGACAAGTCCCTGTTGATTCCGATCTCCCCTCAGAGCTGCCATTCCCCCCACTGATGTGTTCCTTCAACCAATCAATCAAGCATCCAACAAATACCTATGGGGGCCCACATCATGCTTTAGTCTTGAGTTTGGGGTGTGACTGTGAAAAGGACAGTCTTTGAGAAGCTTAGATTTCAGTGGATGAGACAGCTGATGAGGATGGAGCAAGACAGGCAGACGTAGAGGCAGGCTGACCTTGAGCACCCAATCAGGCTATATTTTCACTGTCTCCACAGCGTCCGTGTGTGCTCTATGTGGAAACAACATGGCTTGTGACTTCTGTGAAAATAACATCCAGCAGTCTTTGTCACAGCATCCCTGCAATGTTGGAGGTAAAATGTCTTTAAAAAGGACATTGAGACCAATGGAAGTGGAGGGAAGTAAATCCGGGGGACAGTCTGCTGCAGGCTCACTGTGAGTACCCCCAGAGTTCTGGGAGAGTGTGGAAACAGCAGACCATAGCTACTTACCTTGTTTAATGTTTAAACTAGTACAGTAAAGATCATATATTATATAGAAAAACATAGGAAAGATCAACAGCTAAGTCAGCAGAAGGACTGTTTTTGGGGTATAGGAAGGGTTACAGGAGTGAAAGGTCCATGGTGGGTAGGGGGAGTGGATGGGCTTCAAAGCTATTGGTAATTTGTGATGGGTATGGGAGTTCACCATTCTTGTTTTTGTTTTTTGGCTGTACATGAGCCTCTCACTGTTGTGGCCTCTCCCGTTGCGGAGCACAGGCTCCGGACGCGCAGGCTCAGCGGCCATGGCTCACGGGTCCAGCCGCTCCGCGGCATGTGGGATCTTCCCGGACCGGGGCACAAACCTGTGTCCCCTGCATCGGCAGGCGGACTCTCAATCACTGCGCCACCAGGGAAGCCCTAGTTCACCATTCTTTAAACTGCTTTGTCTGAAATATTTCAAAATATGTTGTCAAGTTGAGAGAGTGTGTCCGTGAGGAGAAGTCCAGAGTTCTGCTCTCACCTCGACCCCCAGCTGCAGGAGGCGAGAGGGTCACGCCCTCAGAGATGGAGAATGAAGCTGGTGGAGAGGTCATGGGCAGCTCTGGATTCCAGCGGGTCGGCCCTGCAGCCCTGCCCCTCAGTCACCACCTGCACAACAGGCATTCCCACTGCCTAGTTTTCCTATTGTATTTGGTTAAACCATCAGAAAGTCTGTCCATTGCTGAGAGACTCATTTGGGCTAACATGCATCCTGCTTGTTTGTTCTTAAAAGGTAAATATCTGCAGGAGGAACATTAGTCAATTGTAGAAGGTATGAGTTAGCTCAGAATTTGCTTCTGCAACAAACAGCTGGGCCAGAATCTCCCCAGGTTAGATTTGGAGGTGGAGGTGCTGCTGAGAAAGGAGGGCTGGACACTTTGGAGTCTGGAGCCGTGTGTGGCGGTGACCTTAAGCCTAGAGGCTTCCACTCTCCAGGTGGGAGCTTGGAGGAGGTGGAGGGTGCTGGGGCCTTAGGGAAAGAGGTGTCAGATGGGAAGACAGATGAAAGGAAGGAGAGAGGTGCATGCTCCCTGCTCCTGGGCTAAGTCGGCAGGTGCAGGCCAGCCAGGGCCCCCAGTCACCGTCAAGGGCCTGTGCCATCCAGAGCTGTGTAGACGGCTCAACTTTCAGAAGAAGAGAATTCATGGCTAGGCTGGGGACCACCTCTGTTCCATTTTGAAATATTTTCCTTGGCTCCCAGGAAGGATTTGTTAGAGGCTTCCTGAGGTTTTGACAAACTCTCTGTATTTTTCAAATGCTTAAATATCTGTTCAGCTGACATCTTAATCAGTATGACTGTCAGAACATCACTTGAATTTCTGACAGGTGACACCCAAAAAAGCAAAAGCAGGTTTATTTGTAGGTAACCAGCTCGGCTGCTGCTGGGCTACATTGTAATTTCTCCTTGTATTAACTTCTGATCAGATTCCTGAGTCAGAAGCATAGAGGAGAAGGAAACTTGGGGAGCGCAGAACCCAAGTTCCTCGCTCTACGATGAGGAACCCGTGCCCTGGAAAAGTAGTGTCATACTGCGGACTCTACACTGAGGCCTGGGTCCCTCTTGTCCTCCTCTAGCCAGGCTTTTGCCCACAGACTGAGGAGCCTGTAGGCCAGGGCACCTGCCACTCTGCATACCTACGACCCCAGAATTCCCTGTGCAGGTGGCCACAAGCCCACTCCCAGGGCTGCATGCACTTCGTCCCAGGCCTATCCTCCTGGGCACCCCAGGCCAGAGGGGCATTTGTTTGTGGAGGGTATGGATGGAATGCGGGTGGGCAGGATGGGGTGACCACGTAGGGGTGTGTGTAGTCATGTGTAGCGTTGGGTGTGGGCAGGTAAGGGAGACAGGCTGTGGCTTGGGCTGGAAGCCACAAATCCTAGAATTTTTCAATTTACACCTGGCCTTCCACATTGTGAAGAAGGTATGTCAAGCTAAGGGGATAAAAACTATTTTATTTAATAGCTTTTAACTTGACTGATAACTTTTAAATATCTAGACATAGGGTACATAGCCCTCAGCCTCTTGTTCCAGGCTCCATAAAGGTTAGGGGCAAACAGTCACTTGGCACCTTGAATAACGGGAGTGGAGAAAAGGCAATTGGAAATGGCAGGGCCTACACACACTCCTGGATGTCAGATTCGGGCAGTTCTTTGCATCCCAAGCGGTGGTGGCTGAATTGTCAGACCTTCTAGAAGTGTCCCCAAAGCCACGGGGCACTTTGTCTCCTGTTCAGGCTGAGAGCAAGCACTGCAGTCACGGCTCCTAGGAATCCTTTCCTGGCAGGAGTCGGCCCTGTGGGGTATTCCCAGAGCACAGCTGGTCACCTGCTGTGGCTGCAGAGCTGACTGGGAGTGGTGGGTTCCTGAGCCCTGGCTGAAGTCAGGTCCTAGCCACTCAAGGCCAGTCCAGGTGGCCTGTGGCCCTTCCTGTGGTGTGGAGCCCTCAGCCCTTCATGTCTTTCTGTCCCCACCCCTCAGCCCACTCATAGCCAGAGAAGACAGATGGGACAGTGGCATGAGGTGGGCGTGGAGGGTGGGCATCTGCTTCCTTTCTGTCTTCTGATTTCACTTCTTGCTTCAAACCCCACCCACATCCTGACTTCAGTCAAAGGGCATTTTTCAGGCAAACATTTCTCGTGTAAAATGATGGCGGAGACCCTGTACCTCTTGGCCCCCTCGTGTCGTGTATTCCTTCCAGCTCTCTCTGGGATCTTACGACCACCTGCTGTATTTGGAGCATAACTTCTGATGTTCCCACAGAGTCCTCTGCCATCCTGTCTCATCAGTTTGCTGCCACTGAGGCTCTGATCTTGACAGCCACACGGACAGAGGAGACACTGCAACATCCCCGGGAGGTGTGAGTGCATTTCCGTGATGGAGCCTCATTTGGAAAGCAGCCAGATCAGCTCAGGTCGCAAACAAGAACATCATTTCCCTGTAGGAGCACGTCAGGACAGGAAGTGACCTCAGAGGCCCCCCACCAACCCCTGGCCCCTGAGTCCGCTCCCCTCAGCCCTCTGATGCCCAGGAACTGGAGTCCTGCTGTCACGTCCTCGCTCTGCTTGTGGTCCTGCTGGTGATTTAGGACCGAAAGTTCCTGAGGGAGAGAAAGGTCCAATGCGCCCCTCTCCCACCAGGACTGTGGTGACTCCCCATCACTCACTGAGTCATTCTGGGGAGCAGCCCTGTCCCCCAGCCCTGTCTCCTGTGGAGCCTCCTCAGCCATGGGGCCCAGTGGTGTCTGCGCCTGTCTCTGCAGCTTCCTTTGGACTTAACCACTGCCGGCCAGGGCCAACGTTCTCTGTCTCCCAGAGCTAGGCAACCTCTGGTCTGGCTCCCAGCATTCCTCTCTGGTCAGCCCTGCCACAAACACGGGCTGTGTGCTCTGCCCGCTGCCGAGATAACACGCAGACACACTCTGGCTAAAGGTACATCAGATAATGGCATCCACGGCCAAACCCCAGGCCCACCACTGGGAAGGCCTGAGGAGGGGCTCCAGGGCCAGGTGAGGGGCAGGCGGGACTGTCTGTCTCTGGCTCCTCGGCTGAGGCCGCCCCAGGGAGGGTCAGGCGAGAAAATTCCCCTGTCTCTGCGGCCCGTTGGCCATGAGTGAACTCCACTTTTTGACCCCTGCGGGGTCCTCGGAACTCCAGGTAAACAGAAGCTCTCAATGCTCCCTAGAGGAGGTTCCTGCAGCTGCTTCTAAGCCTCGACACAACCTGGGCATTCTCCATGCCTCCTACAGTGTCAGGTAAGGCCAGTGCCTCTTTCATCTGCTGGGAGCTTTGAGCTGTGGTCAGGGACAGGCATGGCCTGAGGTGAGTGGGCCTGCCTGCCCTCTGCTGGCTTTCCTCACTAAGGGGGGGCATGCATGGAGGCTTGGGCTCCTTCTCTAGTGGATGGAGGTGGAGAGAGGAGAGGGGAAGGGCTGCCAGAGGGAAGTGAGGGGCCATGGTGAACGGCCCCTCTGCCCACAGCAGGACTGGAAGCTATGACAAATGACAGACGCAGCAGCTGTGCTCTGCCCCCTTTCCCTGCTTTATGCCCCTTCCCCCCGTGTCTCCCTTGTCGATGGCCTTCCCTATTTGGATGGCGAGCGCTTGGGGAATGGGGGTGCTGGGAGCATGAGGTGTAATGAAACCGGGTGAAGGAACGCAGGGTCAACCGAAGGAATTAACAGTGTCCTGTTTGCCATATGCCAGCCAGCCAGAGAGAGCTGGTATTCAGAGCAGCTGCTGGACAGGTGCTTTATAGAGATGATCTTCTGTCACTACCTGCCAGGGTCTACAGAGGAGGACACTGAGGCTAAAACACACTTAGGAGCCTGTCCAGAGACAACTCAGGCTGGGCAGAGCTGGGATCGGTGCTGGGGGACAAGGGCCTGGACCCTTCCAGAGCCCCATGCTGCCTTTCCCTCACGGGGTTTCCTTTAAAGCCACTGCGTGGGGCCCTGGTGGGACATCGCGTCTCGCCGACAGAAGTGGACCAGGCAGCTCCTCAAGGATGTCTCCTTGTACGTCGAGAGTGGGCAGATCATGTGCATCTTGGGGAGCTCAGGTAAGCTGGGGGGGTCCCCTAAATCCTCCACGAGGACTCGAAAGAGCCTGTGGCTTGATTTGAACACCACATTGAGCAAACAGGTTCACATTGTACCAAGGAGGCCACAGGTCTGATATTAGAATGAAATCTGATGACCTGTGTGACTGTGAATAGAACCTGGTGCTAACGTGTAATCTTTGGGAAGATCCTTGAAAAAAACGAAGTCCTGCCGAACATGTAAGTTAATTCATATTTCAGTTTGGAAAGCACCTAACACAGTGCCTGGCATATAGGGGTGCTCAGTAAACACAATTTTCCTGCCTGGAGATGGGAAAAGGAATTAAATAAGCACAAAGATGCCCATTTATCCCCCATATTCATTGGTCTTTTAAAAATTATGATGTGTTTCAAACACACAGGCAAGATAGAGAGTAAATAAGGAATGTTCGTGTCTTAACCTCTGCTTTATCAAATCTTAACATTATACCGTATTTACTTAAGATCCTTTTTTGTTTTTTTAAAGGAGTTAAATATCACAGATTCCACTGAGGCTATCTATGTGCCTTTCCCCACCTCATTCTTCCCCTCCTGTTTCCCTGCATCAGCAAGTCATTGCTGGGGAGGGTGGAGCCTCCGGGGAGGCAGCCCCTTGAGGCTGGGGCAATGCCCTGTGAAGGTCACAGCTGTGGATGCACAGCTATGGGGGGATGGGTGCGTTGGCCCTGAAGAGGGAATCTGTGTGGCACATCACAGGGTCCACTACACTAGGTTATCCTGCATATTTTAAGGTTGAAAGATTCGGACACATTGGCTTTCCAGGAGCCTCTTGATGGAGTTCTTGCTTGCAAATTGTTGCCACTTCCTGCCAGTCTTCACTTGCATTGCTCTCTTTAATAGAGGTGAGCAGTATAAGTCTGTGATAAAAGTTAAGCATGGTTAGCCTCTTTCGACCTGGGGAGTTAAATCCACAGCCACTCCCCTGCTGCAGTGGGGGGACAGCTGGATGGTAACAGTAGTGTTGTGAAGACGAAATGAAAAGGAATCCACTGGCAAGAATGGTTACACTTCCCTGAGATTTCCTTTTTTTTTTTTTTCCCCTATTTTGGCTACGCCACGTGGCTTGCGGGATCTTAGTTCCCTGATCAGGGATTGAACCTGGGCCCTTGGCAGTCCTAACCACTGGACAGCCAGGGAAGTCCCTCCTTTTATTTTCTTTTTACAATTTTTAAACCATTTCTAATTGTATGCATATACCATAACATCCAGGGTCATCCTGATTTTCCTTTTGATAATTATACTTCTTTAAAAAGAAAAGCTGAGTTATTCCTATAATAATGTGTCACTTGTTTCCTTCCTTGTGTAGGATAAAAAAGGGTGGCATGCAGCACAACGAGGAATTGAACCCACTTCTCAGAAGTGTGTCCCACAGGCCAATGTACATCTTCATGTACATCTCAGCAGAACAGTGGGTGGAGCCCCCTGTTCTAGGGGCTCATGGGCTGGTGTCTGATGATACCTTATCATGCTTTTATGACTGTCCATCCTTTTATACTGAACATGAATTCAAGGTAAGACTGCAAGTTCCCTGAGGGGAGCTTGGTCTTTTTTTTTTTTTCCTGCTGTATCCTCAACAGTTAGGAGAGGGCTGGCCACATCGTTGGTGCTTAATAAGTATTTGCTGAATAAATGATTAAGCAAATGAATTAATTGTATGAATTACTCTTAGTTTTTCAGAAAATAACATGATTTCATTGGTGTCTCATCTAAAGCAGTATTGTTTATCAAGTCTTTACTAGTGAGGCAAAAGATGAGTTAGGTGTTCAAAGTCTCACTAGAGAATGGTCTGCATAGCGCAAGCCTGCCTACAGTCAACCAACACTCCAGGGGAAGGTAACTTTATTTGACTCATTATTTTTGATCATTTAGGACCTAGACTCTAGGCTGCATTCTCCCTTGCAGAAGACTATTTAGTTACAGGTGATTTCTGTCCATTTAGAGAGGATAAACCCAAAGGTCACAGTTTTATGGCCCTGTAGGGTGTTAACCCTTTTTTCCTTTTTTTTTTTAATTGAGGTAAAATATACATAATGTAAAATTTGCCATCTTAACTATTTAATTTATTTTTATTTTTTATTGAAGTATAGTTTATTTATAATGTGTTTCAAGTGTACAGCAAAGTGATTCAGTTATATATATGTTCTTTTTCAGATTCTTTTTCATTATAGGTTATTATAAGATACTGAATATAGTTCCCTGTGCTATACAGTAGGTCCTTGTTGTTTATTTTATCTACTTTATTATTTTTTTTGGCCACACCATGAGGCATGCGGAGTCTTAGTTAGCCGATCAGGGTTCGACCCTGTACCCCCTGCAGTGGAAGCGTGGAGTCTTAACCACTGGACCACCAGGGAAGTCCCCTTGTTGTTTATTTTATATATAGTGGTGTGTATCTGTTAATCCCAAGCTCCTAATTTATCCCTCTCCCTGCCCCCTTTCCCCTTTCCCCTTTGGAAACCATAAGTTTGTTTCTATGTCTGTGAGTCTGTTTCTGTTTTGTAAATAAGTTCACTTGTGTCATCTTTTAGATTCCACATATGTGATATCGTGTGATTTTTGTCTTTCTCTGTCCTACTTCACTTAGTATGATAGTCTCTAGGTCCATCCATGTTGCTGCAAATGGCATTATTTCACTCTGTTTTATGGCTGAGTAATATTCCATTATGTCGTGTGTGTGTGTGTGTGTGTGTGTGTGTGTGTGTATTTTTATATTTATATTATATATATATATCACATCTTTATCCATTCATCTGTTGATGGACACTTAGGTTGTCTATTTTTAGTTTTTTAAGGAACCTCCATACTGTTTTCCATAGTGGTTGCACCAATTTACATTCCCATCAGCAGTGTCGGAGGGTTTCCTTTCTCCGCACCCTCTGCAGCATTTGTTATTTGTAGGCTTTTTAATGATGGCTATTCTGACTGGCGTGAGGCAATACCTCATTGTAGTTCTGATTTGCATTTCTCTAAAAATCAGCCGTGTTGAGCATCTTTTCATGTGCCTGTTGGCCATCTGTTTGTCTTCTTTGGAGAAATGTCTGTTTAGGTCTTCTGCCCATTTTTTGATTGTTGTTTGTTTTTTTGATATTGAGCTGTATGAGCTGTTCCTATATATTGGAAATTAAGCTCTTGTTGGTTGAATCGTTTGCAAATATTCTCTCCTAGTCTGTAGGTTGTCTTTTTGTTTTGTTGATGGTTTCCTTTGCTGTGCAAAAGCTTATAAGTTTGATGAGGCTCCATTTGTTTACTTTTGCTTTTACTTCTTTTGCCTTGGGAGACTGACCTAAGAAAACATTGCTGCGTTTATGTCAGAGAACGTTTTACTTGTGTTCTCTTCTAGGAGTTTTATGGTGTCTTGTCTTGTGTTTAAGGCTTTAAGCTTTTTTGAGTATATTTTTGTGTACCTTCTTAACCGTTTTAAACTGTACAGTTCAGTGGTATTAAGTACATTCACGCAGTTGTGCAACCATCACCACCATCCATCCCCACAGCCTTTCATCTTGTAAAACTAAAAGCGTTCTTTTTTTTGGCTGCATTGGATACTTGTTGCTGCGTGTGGGCTTTCTCTAGTTGTGGTGAGCGGGGGCTACTCTTTGTTGCGGCACATGGGCTTCTCATTGCGGTGGCTTCTCTTGTTGTGGAGCACGGGCTGTAGGTGCGTGGGCTTCAGTAGTTGCAGCATGCGGGCCCTAGAGTGCACGGGCTTCATTAGTTGTGGTGTATGGGCTCAGTAGTTTTAGCTTGTGGGCTCTAGAGCGCAGGCTCAGTAGTTGTGGCGCACGGGCTCAGCTGCCCTGCGGCATGTGGGATCTTCCCGGGCCAGGGATCCAACCCGTGTCCCCTGCACTGGTAGGCAGATTCTTAACCACTGTGCCGCCAAGGAAGTCCCGAAACTATTCTTATTAAATAATAACTCCCCTTCTGTCATTTTCTCAGCCCCTGGCAACCACCATTACACTTTGTGCTTTTATGATTTTGACTACTCCAAGTACCTCATATACATGGAATCATACAGTATTTATCTTTTTTAACTGGCTTATTTCACTTATAATGTCCTCATTGTTCACCCATGTTGCAGCATATTGCACAATTTCCTTCATTTTTAAGGCTGAGTAATATTCCATTGTATGTAGAGACATAGTTTGCTTATCCATTCATCCATTAATGGACACTTTGATTGCTTCCACATTTTAGTTATTGTGAATAATGCTGCTATGAAAAAGGGTGTACAAACATCTTCAAGACCTTGTTTTCAGTTCTTTGGAGTATACATCCAGAAGTGGAATTGCTGGATCATATGGTAATTCTATTTTTAATTTATTTAGAACCTCTATACTCTTTTCCACAGTGGCTATCCTATTTTATATTCCCAGCAATAGTGCACAAAGGTTCCAGTTTTTCCGCATCCTAACCAACACTTGTTATTTTCTATTTTTTTAATTGTAGCTGTTGGGTATGAGGTAGTACCTCATCGTAGTTTTCATGTATATTTCCCTAATGATTAGTAGCCTTGAACATTTTTTCATGTGCTCATTGGCCATCTGTGTATCTTCTTTGGAGAAATGTCTATTCAAGTCCTTTAACCAGTCTTGAACTGGCTTGTTTGTTTTCTGTTGTTGTTGTCATTGTTGAGTTTTAGAAGTTCTCTCTCTATATTCTGGATATTAATCCTTTATCAGATATAAGGTTTGCAAATATTTTCCTCTCATTCTGTGGGCTGCCTTTTTGTACTGTGGATAGTGTCTTTGGTTGAAAAACATAAGTTTAAAATTTTCATGAAGTCCAGTTTCTCTACTTTTTCTTTTGTTACCCGTCCCTTTGGTGTCACATCCTAGGGCATTAACCATTTTTGCATCTAACTTTGCCACTTATTCCAATCTTCTTTTCTCCACTACTTGTACATACTAGTTTCTTATATCCTTTTTTTTTTTTTTCTGCCTGCATTGGATCTTTGTTGCTGCACATGGGCTTTCTCTACTTGCGGCAAGCGGGGGCTACTCTTTGCTGCGGTGAGCGGGCTACTCATTGCAGTGGCTTCTCTTGTTGTGGAGCACAGGCTCTAGGCATGCAGGCTCAGTAGTTGCGGCATGCGGGCCCTAGAGCGTGTGGGCTTCAGTAGTTGCAGTGTGTGGGCTCAGTAGTTGTGGCACACGGGCTTAGTTGCTCCGCGGCATGTGGGATCTTCCTGGATCAGGGATTGAACCCATGTCCCCTGCATTGGCAGGTGGATTCTTAACCACTGCGCCACTAGGGAAGTCCCTTATATCCTTTTTTGAATGAGGATATGAATCCTTTTTGGTCATCCTGCTGGTACCCTCATTAATGAGTTAATAGGTATTTGACACATGTTCAAAAAAGGATAATATTAGTTACCTTTTTCTATGTTTAAAAAAGGATCCCCAAACTAAGTGACTTAATAAAAATCATTAATCTCTCAGAGTTTCTACAAGTCAGAAATTTGGAAGTGCCTTGGTTGGATGCTTCTGTCTGGGGTCCCTCATGAGCTGGTAGTCAGATGTCAGCTGGGGCTGCAGTCATCTGAAGGCTTGAATGGGGCTGGAGAAGCTACTTCCAAAGTGGCTCCCTCACATGCTGTCTAGCAAGTTGGTGCTCACTGTTGCACAGTGAGGATGTGTGACATGAGAGGAACCCTGAGGGTCACCCACAAGAGGCTGAGAGGGAGCAGCCAGACCAGCAGGATTAAACCAAGAGGATGAGGTGGCATCAAGGCCAAGGGAGAGAGGTTTACAGAGAAGGGCAAGCAACAGTAGCAGCTGCTGCTGGGGAGTCAAACAACATACAGAGAAGCATCTACTGGATTTGGCAACAAAGAAGGAGGCTAGTTTTGAGATAGTGGTGGAACTGGAATCCAGGTTACAGGCTCTTTGGAAGGTCTGTCAGAGTTGAGATTGGATCCCAGAAATGTAAGGCTAGGGAGGCTATGTTAGAAGTTAGAAAAACCACAGACAAGGCTTAATATCATGACTGGGACACTGCAGAGCACATTTTGAAAGGCAACCCCAGTGAAGTCACATTTTGTTTCTTTACAAAAACTCTGCTCCCTTCCCCACGCTGACCTCTACCTGAACATAGTGGGGCTGACTCTGAGCTGTGTCAGTCATGGGTTAGATAAGAAAACCACTGCTCCGGGAGCTTGGCTTATACATCTTTGCACCCCTCAGAGCAACCAGCGGTTTCTTTAAAATATTTGAACAAAAGATCTTTTCTTTGGTTTTGCACAAGTCATCACATCCTCAGTAGAATTCTATTGCCATCTTCTCAGACAGCCCAGAACCTCCTGCCTGTTTCCTGTTACTCATTCTAACTGCTTAAAAGCCTTGGTCAGGAAAGTCCTGGTGACTCCTGTTCCTGTCTCCATTAACTCTCTGGGCCCATGTAAGCTTGTGTATGGGAAGGGCCAGCTGGTGTCCTACCCTGAAGGATCTCTCTAACCCTAGAAAAAGCAAACCAGGAGAAACCTCACCCTCCAGTCACCTCAGCACAGGGTAGTTAGTTCATCCCATCTCCTCTGTGGGCAAGTCCTTAGCGACAGCCAGCTGGGTTATTATGCCCAAGGCTCTCAGTGTAGGCCGAGGCCAACTTGGTTTTAACCAAAGGACTCGCTAAGCTAGTGCTTCTCAAACTCTAACATGCATGAGAACTACCCAGGGATCTTGTAAAAAGCAGGATCCGGGTTAGGAGTTGGGGCCTGAGATTCTGCATTTCTAGCAAAAGCTCTCAGGTGGAGCTGATGCTGTTCAGCCTCAGACCACACTTGATTAAGTCAGCGAGGCTCTGGGCAGTGTCGCCTACATTCAGGAACCACCAGAGGATCCCAGGGGGTCACAGAAACAAATTCAGATGTCCCAGGATCCAAATGTTTCCAAGAACCCTGGTTTTCCTTTTATTCTGATCCTGTATTTTCTTTTTCAGCCTCAAGCAGCTTTAAAAACAAACAAACAGGAGGACAAAGCTCCTCTAGTCCTGACGTGGAGGAGAGAAACAGCTTGTCCCCTCTCATTGAGGAGACAAGCTGGAAGGACTCATTCCAGCCATGAGCTTGTCCCATGAGGCCAAAGAGAGAACAAGTCAGGGCTGGACCGTGGGTTCACCGAGGGTCTCGGGAAGTTCCCGCGAGTCCTCGTGCGGGGCCTCCTCCAGGACCTTCTCTTGTCGCCTCCCAGGCTCGGGGAAAACCATCCTGCTGGACGCCATGTCCGGGAGGCTGCGGCGCACGGGTACCCTGCTCGGGGACGTGTTCGTGAACGGCCGGGCGCTGCGCAGGGAGCAGTTCCAGGACTGCTTCTCCTACGTCCTGCAGGTGCGCGCGTCCCCGGCCCCTGCCCGGCTGCCCGCTGGCCCCGCAGCCAGCGAGGGGGCTGCTGACACATCCCTCCCCTGCAGAGCGACACTGCTGAGCAGCCTCACGGTCCGCGAGACGCTGTGCTACACGGCGCTGCTGGCCATCCGCGGCGGCTCCCAGGTCTTCTTCCAGAAGAAGGTGGGTACCGCCCCGGGGCCACCCAAGGGATCACCCCTATGTGGCTTTGCACCCCTTCGTCCCTCCGCTTGCCCCTTCCTCCCCTTCACTCTTCACCCTTTAAGAGTCAAGGGCTGCGCTGGCAGCCACTAGTCACAGGTGGCTTTGGGGCGCTTGAAACTGACTAGACCTACTTGAGATGTGCTGTGAGTGTAAAATACACACCAGATTTCAGGAACTTAGTCTGGAACCACAGAATGTGAAATATCTCATTAACAACTTTTAAGATATTGATTGTTGGTCAAAATGGAAATAGTTTGGTTGTATTGGGTTAAAGAAACTATACCACTAAAATTCATTTCATCTGTTTCTTTCCACTCTCTAAAATGTGGCCACTGAAATATTTAGATTCTAAATGTGGCTTGCGTGATATTTCTGTTGGGTGGCGCTGTCCTGAGAGCTCTGTGTTTGAACAGATATGGCTCTTTTCCTCACTGTGTGTTGCCCTGCAGCCCTGTTGAGATTTTTCTCAACTTTCTTTGAGGGGACTTGAACGTGACTCATCCAAACTGGATTCAGTTGGGGAAGGAGGAACTATTGAATTGTCAACTCTAAGTTCCAATCTGTTTCTTTAAGTGGACCTGATTTGGAAGAGGCTGTGAGTAAACTCACAGGGGCCTTTCCTGGAAACATTGCCCCGTTTCTGTCTGGGCTGGAAACATACAACCAAGGACAGGTCGACGTGCCACCTGCGAAGCAGGCACAGTTCTCTGGGAAACTGGCGCTCAGAGGTGCCAGAGATCACTGGTGACATCTGCCTCAGAGGCTTCACCACTCTGAAGCCTCAGTGAAGGTTCCCCCTGGGCACACAAATTACATCTGCACTTCAGGCTCCAAAGCTAGCCTTCCTTTAATGCCATTGAGGCTCCAAGGGAATCCTCCATCTCAGCTCAAGGGGCAGTAGGTTACTCCCTTTTTATCAGGCACCTCTGAGCCTGTCACCAGCGAGTTACTCCTCTTTGTCCCTGGTGCTGGACTCTCAGACAGGGCTTGGCCAGTGCAGCCAGGTCTGAACTGTGTCCAGAGTACCAGCAGGCTTGTTTGTTGTCATGCCAAGTCAGGAAAGGGCATTCTTCTGTTTCAGAGTCCTGGACGTGTTGGAGCATAGCTTTCACTCCAGAGGAACCTTCAAGAAAGACCCTTAGCCCCACAGAGTGAGGACTAGCCCTGTTCCTACCTAGAGGTTACCTCAGAGTGCTCAGAAGACATTGCGAGGTTCTTGCTATCCTACCAGCTTATCCTCTGGGCTCTCGTATGTGGCTGGCATCCATCAGGCCTTGCTCACACACATCTCATTTCATTCTGGCATCAGCTCTATGAGGGAGGCGTTATCTCCAACTTTCAGATCAAGAAACTGACCCCCAAGGATATCAAGATCCCACACCTCGGACTGGCAGAGCTGAGACATGGACCCAGGTGCTCTGGCTCCATCATGCCTCCCTGGGCCTCACTGTGGTCTGAGAAGACAGAGGTCGGAATTTGGCCCACGGGGAGGCACAGGCGTCTTCACATGACTTAGCTGCCCTGACTGAGTGACAGGTGAGCCCCTATGTAGGCTTCCTGTCTGCCTGCTTTAGTATTTTTGTGTCTAAAATGGGTAGGAAAGGATCTCATTGGTATTTGGGTTGGAGAAATGAAGTCATAAGCAGATTCTTTTGAGGTAGTGATCCATTTACATCCCATACCCCAGGGAGAGAATCTGAGAAAGCCACCGAACCTTTTCCCCTGAAAATGCACATATTTGCATACATATTTAGAAAATTCAAGGTACCTGAAGTTGGTTGATGGCAAATTTGCCCCCTGTGAATGGTCCCTCTCCCTGGCACCGGCAGCCCCTAAGTGTCCTGCAAAGTTTCCTATCATAAAGCTCTCCCTGCTTGAGAGTACTTTCTGAGCAAATCCAGTCCACCGGATGTAAAGTCCCGACAAAGTAGTTTAGGGAGATGGAAGTGCCTGTGATAACAGAGCGTGCATCAGATCTGCTTTTGTCCTCTGCGAACCTGAACATAAAGCCACGATTGATGTGGCAGGCTTTGTCCGCCCTTGTGCTTCTTGGACCACTCGAGAACCCACACAGTTTACTCTCAGTCCCAGCTCTGCCGTTTGCTAATGGTGTGACCTTGGGTAATCTATGAACCTGTCTGAGGATCTGTTTTCTGTTCTATAATAGATAGAGTAATAATGCATCTCTCCTGGAGCTGATGTGAGGAATGAATCAGTTTATGTGAAATCACACAGCATGGAGAGGATTGATGATCCCAGTGGTCCCTTCCAAGACTCTGTGAATTCTATTCCCAGCAGTGTTTGCAAAACGTGGGAGAGGCTTCTAGCCAGAGACATCTGAAACAGATGAAGTAAATGTCTCCCCTGTCCATTGCTTCTGAGCCAGGAGGGGCAAGCTTTACTCCTTTCTTGCTGTTGCAGAGCAGATGGAAGGGACACTCGGGAATCTACCCTGACTGGTGAACACATAAACCTTGCCATGTCAAGTGAAGCTCAGTTCCAGAATCCTTCCACTCTGATGGCAAGAAGAGACAATCATACTGGTTTACATATGCATTTCTAACCTCCTCCTTATTCCTTTGTATCTATTTCAGGTGTATCCCTTTTTTTTGGTCAAAGCATCATCTATTGATCCCACTCCCTGTCTCCTCTGGAACTTTGTTCCATAAATCATCCCCTCCTTTACTCCAGTTTAGTTTGCTGTTGTTGTTATTTTTTAATAGGGTATTTAAAAAAATTTTATTTATTTATTTTTGGCTGCATTGGGTCTTCGTTGCTGCACGTGGGCTTTCTCTAGTTGCGGTGAGCGGGGGCTACTCTTTGTTGCGGTGCGCGGGCTTCTCATTGTGGTGGCTTCTCTTGTGGAGCACGGGCTCTAGGTGCACGGGCTTCAGTAGTTGTGGCTCGCAGGCTCAGTAGTTGTGGCTCGCGGGCTCTAGAGCACAGGCTCAGCAGTTGTAGCGCACGGGCTTAGTTGCTCCGCGGCATGTGGGATCTTCCCGGACCAGGGCTCGAACCCGTGTCCCCTGCATTGGCAGGCGGATTCTTAACCATTGCACCACCAGGGAAGTCCTCTTCTTTTCATTATAAAAGAAACGCAATCTCATTAGAGATGTATGGGAACAAAACTCATTATCATATATATAAGTATTCCCAGTCTCTTTCTCTCTGCTTTCCCCAGGGCCTAATGCAGATAGGGGTACTCAGTCAGGGGAGGACCAGAAATAGAGATTTTTGAAAGGGTCTCTGGTGGGGAGATAAGCTAAGGAAGGAAAGAGGGAGAGGGAGGGAAAAGGCCAACCTTCTTGATTAGAGAGTCAGTAATGAATTTTTTTTTAGTGATGATTGTTTTGGGGAGTTGAGTAGTAAGCAGAGGATTTCAGGGAGCTGAAGGGTATAAGATAAGCAGAGTGAGGAGAATTGGGGAAAAGGAACTTTTTAAAAGTGTGTCTGTAAGTTATACACTGGGTTCCTTTTTTTTTTTTTTTTTTTTTTTTCACTGGGTTCCTTTTAAAGTCCTTAAAGAGATTCCAATAAAGATTGGCTTTATTTTTAATTACTTTTGATAGCTGGATTATATTTGATGCAAAACCACAGTGAGATTGGGCCACATGGGACTCCAGGACTTATTTGGGTTACATAGGGGAAGCCAGGTTTAGTTCAAAACAAATTGATTTTTTTTACATGTAAAACATTTATTATAATAAAGTTTCAAAAACCAGAGACTAAAAAAATAAGCTATATCGTAACTATGCCTTAGGGGGGGTTTCTCTATGGGCTGGACTGACTGTAGCATCTGGAAACAGGAGTCCAACAAAATCTGCATAGTTTCCTGTTGACTTTCCCTGAAGCAAGTTGAAACAGTTTTTTGTTGCTGTAAGGACTTCTGAAAAAAAATTCATGTCAATATTATTTATTTTAATCTGATACATATATTGTGATTTAAACCAAATTGGATTCTCTTGTAATAGGCGTGCTTTCCCTAGGATGTGGTGAGTCTGGAAGTGGCCCAAGCACTCAAGGGAAGTGTGTTGCCTCTCCCCTGCCATCCTCAGCCCATGAATTGGGACACAGCCCAGCAGTGACCAGCCTTCCTGGACATTGTATCTCTTACAGGTGGAGGCAGTCATGGCAGAGCTGAGTCTGAGCCACGTGGCAGATCGACTGATTGGCAACTACAACTTTGGGGGAATTTCCCATGGTGAGAGGCACCGGGTCTCCATCGCAGCCCAGCTCCTCCAGGATCCCAGTAAGTGGGACCCAGAACTGCTACTGGCTGCTGCCTGTCATCTTCCATGTGTCTGCAGACATTTTCAGCCCTTTCTTCTCAGTCTTCATTTGGAAAGGGCTTGGTTGGTTGGGAACTGAAGTCACTGAGGTTTCTCAAACTGGGGACCCAGTTTCTTTGGAAATCTAAGTAGTTCCTGATGCGATTCCATCACCCAGGTACAAAAGAGCTGTTGGACTTGGAAGCACTGCGTCTGTGTTAAATGTTCAGTTAGGGTCTTCCATGAATGCCCTGTCCCTCCTTACTTCTTACTAGAGCAGCACCACCGTGTCTACTCTGGAAAGCCAGTGAGTTCTGCTGTGACTAGAAGTATTTATGAAACGGCAGGAATTAAAATAGGATTTTAAGTGATACATGAGAAAGTATATATATTGGAAGGAGGGGCTATCAAGATGGGGTAGCCAGTCACCTGCCTCTCCTGCCTGGCTTCATTCTCCCCACTGTCTGGGGAAACCTTGCCACTTACGTACACTTGGAAGAGGACATGATACATTTGGATACTTTCTTCACATTGGGGTAGACCAAGACTGCCTGCTCTTCAGAACAAATAAGAGGGATGTTCTTAAGAACAGGCTACAAAAAGTACCCTGTACCTTTTGGGTAGAAATAAGCTACAGTTAAACCCTCTAAAGAATCCAAATGCCTGTCCCATCTCGGACTTTGTTTCACAGGTCAGAGTTTTCTGCAGTGCAAAGACGCAGTTGGTGTTGGAAAGTGCTAGACATGAAGTGACATCATGTCTTTTTAAAAAATTTATTCAAGTATAGTTGATTTACAATGTTGTGTTAATTTCTGCTATACAGCAAAGTGATTCAGTTATACACACACACACACACACACACACATATATACACATTGTTTTTCATATTCTTTTCCATTATGGTTTATCACAGGATACTGAATATGGTTCCCTGTGCTATACAGTAGGACCTTGTTGTTTATCCATCCTATGTATAATAGTTTGCATCTGCTAATCCCAAATTCCCGATCCACCCTCCCCTACTCCCCCTCTCCCTTGACAACCACGAGTCTGTTCTCTATGTCTGTGAGTCTGTTTCGTAGATAAGTTCATTTATGTCATATTTTAGATTCCACATATAAGTGATATCATACTTGTCTTTCTCTGTTGGACTTACTTCTCTTACTGTGATAATCTCTAGGTCTATCCATGTTGTGAGATTTTGCCTTTTTAACCAGCCTCCTCTCAGCCTTTTAGAAATACCTGGGTGCCAGCCTGCCAGCCCTCGTTCCCTGTTAGGGTCCCCTGGATGGAGCCCAAACAGTCTATAGTGCCACACGAGAGGCCTGACGTGGTTGCTGCCTTGTCCCTTCAAGGATTCAGGCTGGGATGTGCTCTGGAGCTGGGAGTTGGGCCCTTCCAGGGCAGGTGCTTTCTCCTGGGCTCAGGCTAAAGTACTGCTCACTGCACACTGTTTGGATGGGATAAGACAGCTCAACAAGGAACTGTTCAAATTTCTGAGGCTAGAGCACAGAGGCCAGGCTCAGCAGTGACTCAGATGTCTGACCTTCCTTTGCCGCAGAGGTCATGCTTTTTGATGAGCCAACCACAGGCCTGGACTGCGTGACTGCAAATCAGATCGTTGTCCTCATAGCAGAGCTGGCTCGCGGGGGCTGCATCGTGACCCTTACTATCCACCAGCCCCGCTCCGAGCTCTTCCAGGTGAGGGGGATGTCTGTTGTTCCAGCTCAGCCCATCCAGGGTGGGTATAGGTGTGCCAGGCTGGGGATCTCGGAGTAGAGATTAGTACTTAAACCAGAGCAATCCTGATGGGAAGGGCCAAGGATGGAAACTCAGTTCTTTTAGCACCTATCATGTACCAAATACCTTCTATACACTAGCTCTTTTAATCCACACAACAACCCTATGAGGTGGGTACCAGCATTTTCACTTTACAGAGGGGAAGAGTGAGACTTAGAAATGATCCAAAATTGAGCCAATATCACAGTTAATAAAAAGCTGGAATTGGCATTCATATTCCAGTTGGCTTTCAAGTCTGTGTTTTTCCACCAAATCATATAGATTTCCTTCCCCAAAAATCTCACCTTAATCTCCTAGGATCCTTTTAGGGAGCTATTATTTGCCTTTTATAGATGAGGATCTGAGATTTGAAAAAATTTTTTCGGTCCAGGGTCACTCATTCCGGGGCATGGCGGGGCCTCAAACCTATAGGTCCTCTGCCAGTTCCATGAGCTGTCCTCTATCCTAGACATGATGCTGGGTGCAGGCTGGGAGGCAGCAAGACCCACAGTGGCAACCCAGGCTGGAAGGAAGAGGGATGCATTTTGAGAGGTTCTGATGGCCACAGTAAGAGTACTGATGTATGGCTGAGACAGTCAAAGGACTGACTACTTGAGACTTCTTTTCCATAAGGATGGAAAAGGACAGACACTAACACTGTCTGTCGTTCAATCAGCTCTTTGATAAAATTGCCATTCTGAGCTGCGGAGAGCTGGTTTTCTGTGGGACACCGGTGGAAATGCTTGATTTCTTCAGTGGCTGCAGTTACCCTTGTCCCGAACATTCAAACCCTTTTGATTTTTATGGTACGTTTTTCTTTTACAGTCCCCATCATATATGTTTTTTAAACTTTATCATCTCAGATTTCTGCCTAGATGACACCAACACAAGTGGGTTTTATTTCTTCTTTTGTTTTGGTGTTTTTACTCTTCAAAAAATTAATTTGGCTGAGCCAATTGACTTGCCATAGATGACCTATCAGAATGAGGTGGGGGATCTCTTTTTTTTTTTTTTTTAACATTTTACCACTACTCTTCACTTTAAAAAAAAATTTATTTATTTATTTTTGGCTGCGTTGGGTCTTAGTTGCTGTGCGCGGGCTTTCCCTAGTTGCGGTGCGTGGGCTTCTCATTGCGGTGGCTTCTCTTGTTGTGGAGCAAGGCTCTAGGCACATGGGCTTCAGTAGTTGTGGCATGCGGGCTCAGTAGTTGTGGCACACGGGCTTAGTTGCTCTGCGGCATGTGGGATCTTCCTGGCCTAGGCCTTGAACCCGTGTCCCCTGCACTGGCAGGTGGATTCATAACCATTGTGCCACAAGGAGAGTCCCGGGGATCTCTCTTGAAATGGTGCACTTCTACTTTGTCAGAGAAAAATTAGCTGAACTTCTGAATTCTCCCACACAGGCCTATCAGGATCTTCATGGCCCTGCTGTGGTAGCTTTAAAATATTCTGATTTTATAGGTGGGGATTAACAACAGGTATTATTTTGATGAGATGAGGTATTATGGTTAGCACTCCTAAATCAATGATGGAACATATATTATTAGTCACTGTGTATATATGTGCATTTAAAAACACATGGGTCATTTTTTTGTGGGAAAAAAAATTTCAGTGGACCTGACATCAGTGGATACCCAAAACAAAGAACGGGAAATAGAAACCTACAAGAGAGTCCAGATGATTGAATCTGCCTGCAAAGAATCAGCAATGTGTCGTAAAACCTTGGAGGATATTGAGCGAACAAAACACCTGAAAACATTACCAGTGATTCCTTTCAAAACCAAAGATTCTCCTGGAGCCCCTTCTAAACTGTGTGCTCTCTTGAGGTAAGAGCTTCACCCCATTTTAGATAGGTAGACATCCACCCATTAAAATAAAGCAATTAAAACGAGGTTGTTTGGCTTTCAGGAGAGTGACGAGAAACTTAATGAGAAATAAGCTGGCGGTGACTATGCGTCTCACTCAGAATCTGGTCGTGGGTTTGTTCATCGTTTTCTTCCTTCTACGGGTCCAGAACGACATGCTAAAGGGTGCCATCCAGGACCGTGTGGGTCTCCTGTACCAGTTTGTGGGTGCCATCCCGTATACAGGCATGCTCAAAGCTGTGAACTTGTGTGAGTGCCCTGCCCAGGAGGTGGGCCCCCGGGGTCGGGGGAGCTTCTCTCTCCCTGAATATCTCCTTTCTCCAGCCGACACCTTGCAAGACTCCACCATTATAGGGGTATTTCTCTGAGCTCAACCTGGCCCCCTCCAGGTTCTCTCTCTGGGACAAGGTAACTCGTGAATTAGTAACACCTTAGTGGGAATCAGCTCACCAAGTGGATCTCCCTGAGCGTCTCTGAGGATCCAGGGAAGCATGAAGTTATGAGGAGACGATGCAGCAGGGTTTGGGCAGGGTTTTTAGAAGATCAGCCCTGGTATCTTCTCTTATCCATTAGGAGGCACAGCCCATGGGGGCCCGGATGCCTGGCCAACTTTGCACTGTTAATGTTCTTTTTGGAGTCTATTTTAGGACAGCCAACACCTGGTTTTCAAACTCAGTGGGAGTCCAGAAGCAATACCTAGTTGCCTGATGTTCTGTGCCAACACCCTGCAAGAAAAGAGGACAGAGTGCCTCACGTCACTCATTTGTGTCCCTTTTGCATGTGTGTTCTTGAATTGGTGACACCCCTCCCCCCCCACTTTAGAGAGACGGAAATGAATTGTGACAGTTTTTTTTTTTTTTGCGGTACGCGGGCCTCCCACTGCTGTGGCCTCTCCCGTTGCGGAGCACAGGCTCCGGACGCACAGGCTTAGCAGCCATGGCTCACGGGTCCAGCAGCTCCGCGGCATGTGGGATCTTCCCGGACCGGGGCACGAACCCGCGTCCCCTGCATCGGCAGGCGGACTCTCAACCACTGCGCCACCAGGGAAGCCCTGTGACAGCTTTTGTAATCCTACTGTAATTCAGGTAGAGTGTGGATTTCTGGGGTGGGGGTATTTATAGTTCTATGGATGTCAGGTTCCTTTTCTCCATGACTAGGGGGCCCCAGCTGGTCCTCACCATCCAGTGCTGATAGATCTCAAGTTCAGCCTGGGCTAGCACCCCACCTCCTCCAGCTGTGTGGTGACCGGCTGTTCTGCAACCTGCCTCCCATGCCCAGTTCCTGTGTTGCGAGCCGTCAGCGATCAGGAGAGCGAGGATGGCCTGTACCAGAAGCGGCAGATGCTGCTAGCCTACGTGCTGCACGTGCTCCCCTTCAGTGTCATTGCCACCATGATCTTCTGCAGCGTGTGCTACTGGTAAGGAAGAGGGTGTCCAGAGGCCTTCAGTTTTCCCGGGCCATGCTTCCCAGATGGTGGGGTCCCAGATGGCCAGTGGGACCTGTGGAGGGAGAGCCCCAGGGTAAACAGCTCCCTGCTCTGGAGGGTCTGTCTTTGCCCACCAATGTCCAGTACAGTGTCCTGTCCTTCAGGACAAAGAGAGGAACCCCCACTGTGGGCCACACGGGACCTGAGAGCAGACCCTCAAGACTACACGCACCAGGGAATAACGTGTCCCGCATTCGCTGCGGGGCCTGGCCTGAGGGGAGGGCTCTGGAGTAGCTGGGACCAGGTGCAGAGGCAGCGAGGCTGTCCACCCAGCTCAGCGTGGCTCCCAGGCTGCTGTGAGCTGGAGCGGCAACGCTGCCTGAGGTTTCATTTGACCGACCTGGGGCATCGTGGTTGGGCTGGGGTGACGGGGGGGTGGAGGAATCAAGAGTGACTATGGGAAGAGAGCTTTGGAGAACCATGAAGCATCCCTGATGCTGGGTTTTGATTGATGGTTTGTAGACAGTGCTTTTTATTTCATAGAACTTTTTACAGATGCAAATCTGAAAATGTGTAGAGTTATTTGTTGATTTGTTGTCATAGGGAGGTGTATCTTCCCTAATCCCTCTGGCTTTCCCTTAAGAAACGATGGGGGGAATCATCCGGCATTCTGTGATTCCAGTAGTGAAAGGTGCCCAGCTTGTCGTTCCAAGAGAGGACTTCAGGCGGTTCTGGAGACACTGTCTTTCTTCAGGGCACTGGATTCATGTGTAGGTGCTTCTACCCATAACCAGTATAAAGACCCCATAGTATGCGATGTGAATAATTATTATGGATCAAGTGAAATACAAGTAGAAGATAAGTGAGGGCCTGGTTTGAGCTCCAAGATGAAGAGTTAGGAGGTCTTATTGTGCAGACTCTTAGATGTTGTTGTCACCCTGGGGAGTGACAGAGGCAAAGCTGCTTGCTCTGGTTAGCAAGAGGGCGGACTCTCGCAACCAAGGGCGATGGCAGGGACCACGTGGCCCTCCTTCCTGGCCTTGATGAAGCCTCCTTATCCTCTGACACTCAGGGACATGCTGAATCTCTGATCTGTGATGTAAATAAACCACAGGCCCGTCTAGTTTAGGCTAAATGATCCAGGAGCAGATTTTTTTTTTAAGTGACCATTTTTGAGTAAGCCAAGGTTGGTTGGAAATTGAGAACCTTGTTAATTTAGAACCTTGCTCCTCAATGTGGCCCACGAAGCACGGTGTCAGTGTTACCTTGGGGCTTGTTTAACCTGCAAAATCTCATGCCCAGCCCTGCTGAATTGGATTCCACATTTTACATGATCCCCCAGGTGATTTATATGCACTTTAAAATTCGCAAAGCACTGATTTTGAAGACCATACGATATTTGTAAAACTGCCCATGAGAAAGAGTTCTGTACGATTTTAGAAAACAGGGCGGTTTTAAACTAGGTTCAGTATTGTCACAACTCTTTGACAAAAGCATAATCATTTCTAGTGGTGGCAGCACAGCTGTTAGCAATGTAGCAAATACTTTGATTCAATGATAGAAAAGTTTGTTGAATGCCTACTAGGTGCCAGGCACAGTGCCAGGTGCAGCTGCGGATTTAAAGGGGAGTAAACTGAAGGGGCTGCCCTCAAGCTTGTTCTGAACTGAGACGGCCCTGAAAGCCGGAGTGTTTTCTGACTCTTAGCAGCACGTCAGACTTGAACTCACTCAGTAGCAAAATCCGATCTGAACCAACGTGAGGTTCATTGTACTTTTCCCACAGCAACATTCCTGTTTAGTAGATATGTTACAGGCGGAGTCCCAGACCCCACTGCAGCAAGTATGGTCTACACAGTGTGAACGAAGTCTTTCCCAAATCTGTACATTGCTACATTCCAAAACACATCTGGCCCTAAAGTATTTCAGATGATGGATTGTGGACATAAATCTCCAGATGACTTTAATTCAAGGAAGTGTAAGATTAATATTATAAAGAAGCACAAACACGGTGCTGAGGAATATAACAATGATGGCTGACACACATGAGCACTTGCTTTTATGTCAGGCACTAAAATGTTTAAATATATCAATTCATGTAATCCTTGGCACCATTCTGTAAAGGTGGCATTATTAATTATCCTTGTTTGAAGACGAGGAAGCTGAGGCACAGATGGGGAATGTCTCTTCCCCATCTCACAGTCATTATCACAGTGAATTACAAAGGAGACCAAGGGTCCATTTGGCTGGATGGGGAGAGGGACTCTTGGAGGCTTTATAAAGGAGAACTTGAGAGATGAGCAACATTTGAATAGATGGAAAAGGAGCAAGGGCATTTCAGGGGAAGAAAGAGAAGGAGCATAGGTTCAGAAGCAAAAACACACAAGACCTTTCCAGAGAAAAAGTTCAGTTGTGCTGTGGGGAAAGGAGGATTGGAAGGAATAATGGAAAATATGACTGACAGCCTTGGAGCCTGATAGGTGAGGTGCTGAATGCCAGGCTAAGGGGCTGAAGAGGATTAGATACCGGTACATAGTAGAGGATTTTGATCCCCAGGGAGTGACCCATCTGTGTTGGACTCTGGGGGGTGAGGCTGGCATCACTTTCGTCTCAGACTGGAGAGTTAGGGCAGAGAGGCTGAACAGCCCAGTGAGGAGGCTTGGTAACAGTCTGGGAAAGGCAGAGGCTCTGGTGAAGAGAGCAGCAGTGGCAACAGAAAGGGGCTTTCACTTTGAGATGCTGGGAAAGTAGAATCGAACGGACTTAGAAATGGAATGGATTTGCTGGGGGATAAAGAGAGTTATGGATGATGCCTGAGTTTTCAGCCTGGGAGGATGGGAAGGGGACAGTATCCTTATCAAGTTTGCGAGGAAAGAGAATGGATTTGGTTTTGAATATGTTGCATCTGGGATGCTACAGGACACCCAACAGGAGATGTCAATCTGAGGTCAATCTGAGGCACAATAGGTTGGTGTAGAAAGAAAAGGCAAGAGGAGTGAGAGGAGAGGCCTGGGAATGGATTCTGTAGGCGAGAATGTCAGGGAGGAAGCGGTCTGAGGGTGATATCTTAAGAGGCACATTCAGAGGGTGGGAAGAGGGAAGCAATCCGGTGAGAGAGGCAGAGAGGTGGTTAGAGTGGTGGAAAGAGAAGCAGGATCGGGCAGCGTCAGAGAAGGCAAGAAAGGAGGGAGTTTCACGAAGGTGTAGTGAACCCGTTCAGTACTGCAGAGGTTCAAGGAGGTGAGGCATAGGTTTAGGAGGTCACTGGTGCTCTTCCATAAAAGAGGTTCAGTAGAGTGGTGGGGGTGCCAGTCAGGTTTACCAGGGAACAAGGAGTGAGATGGGAGAAGCAGGTGCTGTTTGAGAAGCTTGGTGGTACAGGGGAGGATGAAGAGGGGGCAGTTGCTTAAAAGGTTACCAGACTCAAGGAGTGGTTATTTTACAATACGGTAAGTAAGACCATTAGGGAAAACCATTAGATTGAGAGTAGATGAAACTACAGAAAACTTGGGTAATTCGCAGATCAAGTTTCCAGATTAGACCAAGGCAGAAATAGGAAAATCAGATTAACATAGTACCAAGGATGCAAGTAGACAGGATAAAGCTTGGCAAAGATGAGGTAAGAGATAGAGACAGGGAGAAAGAGAGGAGATGCAAAGTAGGGAAGATAAAGATAGAAATTCACAAAATGGGAGGTAAATCCATCTGCTGAGCACTGGGGAGAGAGTTTGAAATTCCCTGGGAAGAGAGCGTAGTTTAAAGTAGAAGCTTTTATTAGCCATGATGGGACATGACATTGGAACCCAATAAGCAATGAGGAAGAATTAGGGGTCCAGGAATCAGCTGAGGCAAAGTGGCAGAATGGATCCAATTAGCACAGCTTAATTAAGAGAGCAAGGTCCCCAGGTGGGGAATTGGTAAGGCAAAGAATAGCAGAAGGGATGAGGATCTGAGGCATTGAGGGCTTTGGGGAAATGGGAGACGGGAGGAGGCCATGATCAGAAGGGGCATTTTCAGAATGTGAAATCTTGGACGTGGAACAGTTTAGAGTAACAAGTAACATTTAAATCCAAGACATAGTGAGTCATCAAGATTAGGTGGGTGGAGCCACTGGAATTGATCAGGTTACCTAATTAGGAGGCACTGGTGTTGATGGATTATCAAGGTTAAAAACCTTGAGGATAATGATGGTGGACAGGAGTGCAAAACTGACCCTGGTCTAAAAGCTACAAAATCATCAAAGGTGAGAGAATGTCTTAAAAGTCACAGAGGACTGCCTTGAGGCAGAGAATTAGTAGTAGAAGCCAACTTCCTGATTTGTATAGGGGGAAAGGCAGATGGCCTTGAAGAGTGGTAGGGAGGGGTGAGTGTAAGACATGCCAACTCCTCTTACTCTACAAATGGAAGAAAGAGTAGCCATGTCTAAGGGTTGTTGAGGACGTGCTATCACCAGGGAAATGTTATTTGGTGAAAGGAATGTAAGAGGTTAAGGGGCATGGATATAGAGTAGCTTGTTTACAAGAACATGAAGGTCAAATCAGTGGAAGAGGTTGGTAGAATACAAGACAAGAATGGAATGGAACAGGCCTGGGGAGGGCTAATCCGTTGGAGGATGAAAGCAGTGAAGGGTTTTCACGCTGGCAGTAACCCCATGTAACAAGGATGAGGTTCAGGGAAGGAGGGGCTGAGAAGCAGGTTGGGTGAGTCCTTAGCATTAGGGTAGTAGGCTAGCTAGGGTGGGAGCAGTGCCAGCCAGGCAGAATGTGTTGCTTATGGAGAAGTCTGGACAGTTCAGCCCTACTTACTGCAGTTGGTTGTGACCATCCTCTGAGTATTAGTATTTTTTTGTGAGAGCTGAGGGGCTGTAAAAAGGAAAAGGTGGCTCCATTGACTTGGGGCCAACAGAAACAATTTGAGGGACTAAATGGCCTCAAATATTGGCCCTGTTCCGAAAAGGCCTTTCAAAGGGGAGTTGGGCCTGTCCTGCAGACTCTCCCCACCCACTTAACCACCATGGATTTATCCACAGAAGTCAAGTGTGGAATTTTTCTTAAATGATAACCCTTGGAGAGGAACTAAAGACCTTATGTTTTTCTAGGACTCTGGCCTTATACCCTGAGGCTGCCAGATTTGGATATTTCTCTGCTGCTATCTTGGCCCCCCACTTAATTGGTGAATTTCTAACTCTTGTGCTACTTGGTGTGGTCCAAAACCCAAATGTGGTCAACAGCATGGTGGCCCTGCTCTGCATTGCTGGGGTGCTTGTGGGCTCTGGATTCCTGAGGTAAGATCTAATAATTCAAATGATTTAGACTGGTATGATTTGATGTTAATGATCACCTCATAATGATTATTATAAGGCATTGCAGAGAAGTGCTGTGTGATACTGTGATACTCGATCACCTTACAGTCCAGAGTATTTATAGTGCTTTCTAGTCAGTATTGCTTAGACTTTGAACTGTTCATTATTTGTTAAATAAAACGTCTTCAGAATGAGAATCAGGAAATGATGATTGAAGCATGTTATCACATGTCATAAGCCATTATAACAGGAGGAGGAAAACCAAGCTGTCCTCCAGAAATACTCACAGCCTATTACAGGCTAAAGAGCATGCATTTGGTTCATTTCTTCCCTGGCACTGTTGAGTTTCTATTCCAGCTCTCAATTCTCAGTTACTTTAAGAAAGTAAGAATAGTCAGATAAGAAAAGAGGCTGCAGGATAAAAGACTGCTCAAGAAAGCATCAGGACTAGAAGGACACACACCAAATGTAAACAGTAGTTATCTCTGGGTGATACCTATTTTAATTTTCTTCATATTTTCCTATATTTTGTGAATTTTCTATAATGGACAAGAATTACTTTATAACCAAGAAAAAATATATGTACACATACATACATATTGTATATTTTTTAAAAGTAGCAGGAAGGGCAGAAAATTTTAGAAGGGTGAAAGTGGTTTCAGGTGGGTGATGTGAGTGGGATCCAGTAAGTAAACTATGGGTCCCTGAGAAAATGTGAAGACAGCTCTGTTTCTTTGACTTAAAAATCAAAGAAAAGGGCCCGAAGACCTTCAAGATGGCAGAGGAGTAGGATGTGGAGATCACCCTCCTCCCCACAAATACATGAGAAATACATCTACATGTGGAACAACTCCTACAGAACACCTACTGAATGCTGGCAGGAGACCTCAGACTTCCCAAAAGGCAAGGAACTCCCCACGTACCTGGCCATGTGGCTGACAGGGTCTTGGTGCTCTGGCCAGGTGTCAGGCCTGTGCCTCTGAGATGGGAGAGCCGAGTTCAGGACACTGGTCCACCAGAAACCTCCCGGCTCCACGTAATGTCAAATGGTGAAAACTCTCCCAGAGATCTCCATCTCAGTGCTAAGACCCAGCTCCACTCAATGACCAGCAAGCTACAGTGTTGGACACCCTATGCCAAACAACTAGCAAGACAGGAATACAACCCCACCCATTAGCAGAGAGGCTGCCTAAAATCATGATAATGTCACAGACACCCCAAAACACACCACTGGACACGTTCCTGCCCACCAGAAAGACGATCCTCATCCACCAGAACACAGGCACCAGTCCCCTCCACCAGGAAGCCTACACAACCCACTGAACCAACCTTACCCACTGGGGGCAGACACCAAAAACAACGGGAACTACAAAGCTGCAGCCTGCAGCCTGTGAAAAGGAGACCCCAAACACAGTAAGTTAGGCAAAATGAGAAGACAGAGAAACACACAGCAGATGAAGGAGCAAGACAAAAACCCACCAGACCTAACAAATGCAGAGGAAATAGGCAGTCTACCTGAAAAAGAATGATAGTAAAGATGATCCAAAGTCTTGGAAATAGAATGGAGAAAATACAAGAAACGTTTAACAAGGACCTAGAAGAACTAAAGAGCAAACGAACAATGGTGAACAACACAATAAATGAAATTAAAAATTCTCAAGAAGGAATCAATAGCAGAATAACTGAGGCAGAAGAACGGATAAGTGACCTGGAAGATAAAATAGTGGAAGTAACTACCGCAGAGCAGAATAAAGAAAAAACAATGAAAAGAACTGAGGACAGTCTCAGGGACCTCTGGGACAACATTAAACACACCAACATTTGAATTATAGGGGTCCCAGAAGAAGAGAAAAAGAAAGGGTCTGAGAAAATATTTGAAGAGATTATAGTTGAAAAATTCCCTAATATGGGAAAGGAAATAGTCAAGTCCAGGAAGTGCAGAGAGTCCCATACAGGATAAATCCATGGAGAAGCACACCAAGACAAATATTAATCAAACTATCAAAAATTCAATACAAAGAAAAAATATTAAAAGCAGCAAGGGAGAAGCAACAAATAACATACAAGGGAATCCCCATAAGGTTAACAGCTGATCTTTCAGCAGAAACCCTGCAAGCCAGAAGGGAGTCACAGGACATATATAAAGTGATGAAAGGGAAAAACCTACAACCAAGAATACTCTACCCAGCAAGGATCTCACTCAGATTCAATGGAGAGACTAAAACCTTCACAGACAAGCAAAAGCTAAGAGAATTCAGCACCACCAAACCAGCTCTATAACAAATGCTAAAGGAACTTCTCTATGCAGGAAACACAAGAGAAGGAAAAGACTTACAATAACAAACCCAAAACAATTAAGAAAATGGTAATAGGAACATACATATAAATAACGACCTTAAATGTAAATGGATTAAATGCTCCAACCAAAAGACATAGACTGGCTGAATGGATACAAAAACAAGACCCATATATATGCTGTCTACAAGAGACGCACTTCAGACCTAGGGACACATACAGACTGAAAGTGAGGGGATGGAAAAAGATATTCCATACAAATGGAAATCAGAAGAAAGATGGAGTAGCAATTCTCATATCAGACAAAATAGACTTTAAAATAAAGACTATTACAAGAGACAAAGAAGGACACTACATAATGATCAAGGGATCAATCCAAGAAGAAGATATAACAATTGTAAATATTTACACACCCATCATAGGAGCACCTCAGTAAATAAGGCAAATGCTAACAGCCATAAAAGGGGAAATCAACAGTAACACAATCATACTAGAGGACTTTAACACCCCACTTTCACCAATGGACAGATCATCCAAAATGAAAATAAATAAGGAAACACAAGCTTTAAATGATACATTAAACAAGATGGACTTAATTGATATTTAGGACATTCCATCCAAAAACAACAGAATACACTTTCTTCTCAAGTGCTCATGGAACATTCTCCAGGATACATCATATCTTGCAAGGGTCACAAATCAAGCCTTGGTAAATTTAAGAAATTTGAAATCGTATCAAGTATCTTTTCCGACCACAACGCTATGAGACTAGATATCAATTACAGGAAAAAAACTGTAAAAAATACAAACATATGGAGGCTAAACAATATGCTACTAAATAGCCAAGAGATCACTGAAGAAATCAAAGAGGAAATCAAAAAATACCTAGAAACAAATGACAATGAAAACACGACAACCCAAAACCTATGGGAATGCAGCAAAAGCAGTTCTAAGAGGGAAGTTGATAGCAATACAATCCTACCTCAAGAAACAAGAAACTCTCAAATAAACAACCTAACCTTACAACTAAAGCAATTAGAGAAAGAAGAACAAGAAAACCCCAAAGTTAGCAGAAGGAAAGAAATCATAAAGATCGGATCAGAAATAAATGGAAAACAAATGAAGGAAACAATAGCAAAGATCAATAAAACTAAAAGCTGGTTCTTTGAGAAGATAAACAAAATTGATAAACCATTAGCCAGACTCATCAAGAAAAAAAGGGAGAAGACTGAAATCAACAGAATTAGAAATGAAAAAGGAGAAGTAACACCTGACACTGCAGAAATACAAAGGATCATGAGAGATTACTACAAGCAACTCTGTGCCAATAAAATGGACAACCTGGAAGAAATGGACAAATTCTTAGAAAAGCACAACCTCCCGAGACTGAACCAGGAAGAAATAGAAAATATAAACAGACCAATCACAAGCACTGAAATCGAAACTGTGATTTAAAATCTTCCAACAAACAAAGGCCCAGGACCAGATGGCTTCACAGGCGAATTCTATCAAACATTTAGAGAAGAGCTAACACCTATCCTTCTCTAACTCTTCCAAAATGTGGCAGAAGGAGGAACACTCCCAAACGAGGCCAACATTCTACGAGGCCACCATCACCCTGATACCAAAACCAGACAAAGATGTCACAAAGAAAGAAAACTACAGGCCAATATCACACAGATGAACATAGATGCAAAAATCCTCAACAAAATACTAGCAAACAGACTCCAACAGCACATTAAAAGGATCATGCACCATGATCAAGTGGGGTTTATCCCAGGAATGCAAAGATTCTTCAATATATGCAAATAAATCAATGTGATAAACCATATTGACAAACTGAAGGAGAAAAACCATCATCTCAATAGATGCAGAAAAAGCTTTTGACAAAATTCAACACCCATTTATGATAAAAACCCTCCAGAGAGTAGGCATAGAGGGAACTTACCTCAACATAATAAAGGCCATATTTGACAAACCCATAGCCAACATAGTTCTCAATGGTGAAAAACAAACCATTTCCTCTAAGATCAGGAACAAGACAAGGTTGTCCACTCTCACCACTATTATTCAACATAGTTTTGGAAGTTTTAGCCACAGTAATCAGAGAAGAAAAAGAAATAAAAGGAATCCAAATTGGAAAAGAAGAAGTAAAGCTGTCACTGTTTGCAGATGACATGATACTATACATAGAGAATCCTAAAGATGCTACCAGAAAACTACTAGAGCTAATCAATGAATTTGGTAAAGTAGCAGGATACAAAATTAATGCACAGAAATCTCTTGCATTCCTATACACTAATGATGAAATGTCTGAAAGAGAATTTAAGGAAACAGTCCCATTTACTGCTGCAATGGAATGAATAAAATACCTAGGAATAAACCTACCTAAGGAGACAAAAGACCTGTATGCAGAAAACTATAAGACACTGATGAAAGAAATTAAAGACGGTACCAACAGATGGAGAGATATACCATATTCTTGGATTGAAAGAATCAATATTGTGAAAATGACTATACTGCCCAAAGCGATCTACAGATTCAATGAAATCCGTATCAAATTGCCAATGGCATTTTTCACAGAACAAGAATAAAAAATTTCATAATTTGTATGGAAACAGAAGAGACCCCGAATAGCCAAAGCAGTCTTGAGGGAAAAAAACGGAGCTGGAGGAATCAGGATCCTGGACTTCAGACTATACTACAAAGCTACAGTAATCAAGACAGTATGGTACTGGCAAAAAAAAAAAAAAAAAATATATATATATATATATATCAATGGAACAGGATAGAAAGCCCAGAGATAAACCCACGCACATATGGCCACCTTATTTTTGATAAAGGAGGCAAGAATATACAATGCAGAAAAGACAGCCTCTTCAATAAGTGCTGCTGGGAAACTGGACAGCTCCATGTAAAAGAATGAAATTAGAACACTCCCTAACACCATACACAAAAATAAACTCAAAGTGGATTAAAGACCTAAATGTAAGGCCAGATGCTATCAAACTCTTAGAGGAAAACACAGGCAGAACACGCTATGACATAAATCCCAGCAAGACCTTTTTTTTTTTTTTTTTTGCAGTACATGGGCCTCTCACTGTTGTGGCCTCTCCCGTTGCGGAGCACAAGCTCCAGACGAGCAGGCTCTGCGGCCATGGCTCACGGGTCCAGCCGCTCCGCGGCATGTGGGATCCTCCCAGACCGGGGCACGAACCCACGTCCCCTGCATTGGCAGGCAGACTCTCAACCACTGCGCCACCAGGGAAGCCCTCAGCAAAATCCTTTTTGACCCACCTCCTAGAGAATGGAAATAAAAACAAAAATAAAACAAATGGGACCTAATGAAACTTAAAAGCTTTTGCACAGCAAAGGAAACCATAAACAAGACGAAAAGACAACCCTCAGAATGAGAGAAAATATTTGCAAATGAATCAACGGACAAAGGATTAATCTCCAAATTTTACAAGCAGCTCATGCAGCTCAATATCAAAAAAAACAAACCAATCCAAAAATGGGCAAAAGACCTAGATATTTCTCCAAAGATATACAGATTGCCAATAAACACATGAAAGGATGCTCAACATCACTAATCATTAGAGAAATGCAAATCAAAACTATAATGAGGTATCACCTCACACCAGTCAGAATGGCCACCATCAAAAAATCTACAAACAGTAAATGCAGGAGAGGGTGTGGAGAAAAGGGAACCCTCTTGCACTGTTGGTGGGAATATAAATTTATACAATCATTATGGAGAACAGTATGGAAGTTCCTTAAAAAACTAAAAATAGAATTACCATAGGACCCAGCAATCCCACTACTGGGCATATACCCTGAGAAAACCATAATTCAAAAAGAGTCATGTACCACAATGTTCATTGCAGCTCTATTTACAATAGCCAGGACATGGAAGCAACCTAAGTGTCCATCGACAGATGAATGGATAAAGATGTGACACATATATACAATGGAATATTACTCAGCCATAAAAAGAAATGAAATTGAGTTATTTGTAGTGAGGTGGATGGACCTAGAGTCTTGTCATACAGAGTGAAGTAATTCAGAAAGAGAAAAACAAATACCGTATGCTAACACATATATATAGAATCAAAAAAAGAAAAAAGGTTCTGAAGAACCTAAGGGCAGGACAGGAATAAAGACGCATACATAGAGAATGGACTTGAGGACATGGGGAGGGGGAAGGGTAAGCTGGGACGAAGTGATAGAGTGGCATGGATATATATACACTACCAAATATAAAACAGATAGCTAGTGGGAAGCAGCTGCATAGCACAGGGCGATCAGCTTGGTCCTTTGTGACCACCTAGAGGGGTGGGATAGGGAGGGTGGGAGGGAGATGCAAGAGGGAGGAGATATGGGGTTATATGTACATGTATAGCTGATTCACTTTGTTATACAGCAGAAACTAACCCACCATTGTAAAGCAATTATACTCCAATAAATATGTTAAAAAAAATCAAAGAAAAAAGCTATTGAGCAGCTATTGTATGTAATCATATTTGTTTAATTAACTCTCAGAGCAATCCACGTTCAGTTAAGAAAACTAAGCTCAGACTTGACTTTGTTCTGCTCACACGCTGTGAAGACTCTCCGGGGAGGCATGTGGCTCCCTGGAGACAGCACCGACCCTGGAGTCAGAGTCCTTCTCCTACCACTTAGTTGCCAAGTGACCACTGGCAAGTTACTTTTCTACCTAAATTAGTTTCCTCATTTATAAAATGGAGATAATGATCTCAGCCCCACCTGCCTCAAGGGATCATGAGACTGGAATGAGATCAGCAACGTGGAAACACTTCATGAACTGTAGTGAGTTATTATAAAGCCAAGTGGGTTCGGTTTTGAACAGTCAGGGAGGATATTTTTTTACAGTGACACCATTACATTGTATTTGTCTATGTTGCTTAGTTGGCTTGTTAGCATCTATGAAAAATGCACAGATAAGGTCACCCCAATGGCATGGGATCAAGCCAGCAAATTACAGACCCAATCTTCAGCAGCATCTCCTCTTTCATATTTGAAACATCATGTGCTCCAATCAGTCTGGCACTATTTCACGTATTTGGTTTATAGGAAAGGGGACTGATTATTCTTGAGAGGGGGGCAGTGGCCAACATTATCAAAATGCTGTTGGGTTCTTTGCAAGATCTCAACATCCCAAGGCTTCAGCTGGGTTCCGCTCCATCACTGGGGTGAAACTGCGCTCCTGAAGGCCCCACATCAACCTCCTAGTCATTGGGTTTATGTATTTTCCCTCAAGTCATCATCTTTCCTGACTGAGTGCCTGCAACATGTGCACTTTTGGCTGTCTCTTCCTTTAAACACAAGTGGAAATAGCTTTGTTGTTCTTTCTGCTTACAAAATAATGCCAAGTTCTTAAGGGGAGAAATGCACACAATACAGAAATGTATAAGGAAGTTAAGTAAAAGTTACCTGAAGTATCACAACCCAGAGTTAAATTTTGTTGTGTATTTTGCTAGACTTTTATATAATCTTTAATTAAAATCAGCTCATACTATTGTGAAGGAGTAAGGTATGCATGCTTTTCCCCCCCTTTTAACAATATAATGTAGATGGTCCCACATCAGTAAATTTAGATCTGTGGTTCCTCCCGCTCGGATGTACTGCAAGGATTGCTGTGACACAGCCTAGCTCTCCTCCTGTGTCTTTCACAGATCCATTTGTCCCCCCTCTGCCGCCTGCACGAAGCCTGGCTGTTGTTCCCTTGGCAGGGCGAGCTCTCTCTGAAAGCCCCCTTTGTTGGGTCTCACAGCCCATCACATGCTGCTCAGTTGCAGTCAGCCTCTTGAGGGCAGCAGCTGTGTCTCATTCATCATTATAGCTCTTCTCAGTGGCTGGCCCAAGGCCTTTAACCAATTAGGTTTGCCAGAAATATTTGGATTGAGTGAATAAATGAATGACTACTCTCTCTTCTTGGACTGCTTGCACACTGGATCAGTCACCAAATCACACTGGTTTTCTTCTCTGATGTCAAATCACAGATGCACGTGGAGCTTTTGAGTTTGCCTTGTGTGGTATGGTACAAGATGAAGACACATGGTTCCCACCTCACACTCTAGCCATCTGGGCAGCCATCTTCTCATGGCCATCATCCTCTTACAAGCCTTTGTCATCTCATCCTTGAACTTCTGCTGTAGCCTGCTCTCTTTTTTGCTGTTCCTACTCTACTCTTATTCTGGTCCATCCTACTTGCTGGTGCCACTTTAATTTTCTTAAATCATTGGTTGCAATGTGACTTTTATCATGGTCCTTCAATGTCAACTGCCTGCAAGGCCCTGAAGTAGCCGGTTCATGGCAACCATTCCAAACTCACCTCCCACCGCTCCCACTTCGGATCCTCTGCCTTTCTAGTCCATCCAGTCCCACATGCCTGTGCTCATACCATTCTGCCTTCCTAGAGTGTCCTTCCTCTGCCCCTACATCCTCCCCAGACTCCGATCTGTCCTTTCCACTTAGCAGCCTCTCAATGTGGGTAATTCAATTTTGTGCCTCAGAAAATTGCCAATAACTGAAAGTCATGGAGTTTGGGGATCACTTGGTGAAACCATAAATACTAAATACAAGAATGTCACGGACACGTAGTACTGGTTTTCTGTACTTTCTAAGCACAAATTGTTCACCACTGTGTTTTTATAGCCTTGAGAATGTATAGTTTATGTCTCCCAACTACATTATGCGTCTTTAGGGGTAGGATACTTCTTTCGAATTCCGTAAGCACCTAGAACTAGTGCCTCGCAAATAGAAAGAATGTAATACGTTATCTGTTGGTTGATAAAAGCTATTGAGTGAACTAAGAAGGCCACAGGGTCAGCATGAAGTTTCTCCTGAAACAGGTTTCACAACGAATGTCTGCTTTTCTCACCATCCTTTTCCCCCTGTATTACAGTTTAGTTCTCACTTCATACATTAGCACCTCAAATCTGTTTAATCACAAACATCCTCCTCTAATGTGGTGTATTATTTGTTTTCTTTTACATCAGTGGTGCTTACCAATAAAATTAGACACCAATCCATCATTAGGGGTGTGTTAAATTAAGGTTCCTACTATAATGGATCACCAAGTTGTGATTAAAAATGATGGTGTGTTATGCTTACTGACTTGAAAGGATGTCTGAGGTATACGTTTGTTTGAAAAAGCAAGTTAGGAAAGAGGATGAGGAGTTTAATTCCATTTATGTAAAATGTTATAAATACACATTACATGTATCACCAAAATGTTAACGATAGTTATTTCTGGGCAGTGTTATTTCTTTATACTTCTCAGTGTAGTTTGAAGTTTTTCTAATGAACATATTTTTATAATGAGAGATGAAAAACTATGTATATTCCTGTTGGGAAACATAAGGGTTGCCTTTCTTTTCATTTGGTAGGACTGCTACCAGAGCCTATTGAAGTTCATCTTTCTTTCTTTTTGCTTTTTCTTAAGAAACACAGAAGAAATGCCCCTTCCTTTTAAAATCTTCAGTTATTTTACATTCCAAAAATATTGCTCTGAGATTCTTGTAGTCAATGAGTTCTATGGCCAGAACTTCACTTGTGGTAAGTACTCAATTTTGGAATTTATTTTTACGTATTAGTTTGAAAAAATCAATTCCTTGAGGGAAATGTATTTTTTAAGTAAATGCTATATTGTAAAAGAGATTTAAAACTTTGTTTTGAAGAGTCTAACATTTTCTCTGATTTTGAAAATAATGAGCAGTAGTCAAGTTAGTCACTTGTCAAAGGTCAGTAGCTTAAGGGCACTCCGATGTTTTCAGAAAATGATAGACTTAATGTATACGGAGGTAAACTCTAGTATATTCTGGATGGATCAGTTCCTATACCTACTGAACAGGTTGAAGCAGGCTGCAGCGGCTTCTTCTTCCCCCAAATGTACAGAGTATGTAGCTGAGTGAAGCCATTTTCGGCAAAAATCTGTTCCCTAATCCCACAAGAGGGCAGTGGGAGCACAGCAAGGCCCTCCTGGCCATTGGAAATCCCAGGCCACTCTGTGAAGACACCTTAAAGGACAGGGCAGAATTTAGTAGTCGTTTTGTCTATCTTTAGGTGATAACATTAGTAACCTTGGGATATTCAGTGCTAAGTGATCATAATTTTTATCAGTACTATGGTACTGAATATACACCCAAAATGGAAACAAACCCATTTCCATCTTCAAGGCCCCCAGCACTCACTATTGCTTCATCTAATAATGAATTCTGGGCTCTCTAAAATTTCCTGTCTCTTAAGAAGAGTACTTAGCAGACTGCTGAGCATTTAGTGGGCATCTGATAAATACGTGTTGATTAAATTACCTTGCAAGTACCATATCTGACATTGTCAATCTTCCCTGGCAGGCAACTCAAATGGTTCTGTCAACTAATCCAATGTGTGCCTTCAGTCAAGGAATTCAGTTCATTGAGAGAACCTGCCCAGGTGCAACGTCCAGATTCACAGCCAACTTTCTGATTTTGTATTCATTTATCCCAGTTCTTGTCATCCTAGGAATAATTGTTTTTAAAATCAGGGATTATCTCATTAGCAGACAGTAAAGAACACTGCTGCGAAATGGAACTTAAGCTCCTAGATGTACATGACTGCTCTGAATTTCTGAAATAAGAATGCCACGTGATTCTTAGTAGTACCTCGTAAGACTTTTAACCATTAAGACTCCCTGTGCCCCTTGGATCCATGCAGGCCTTGAATGCTATTCCAGGAGGGACATGTGGTATTTGGAAATTGTGGCTGAGCTGGTCCAAAGATGTTCATAATAATTCATAAAGTTATGGGAGACTAATGTGACTATTTGTTTTCTTTGTTCTAGACACAGAAAAATAGGTCAGTTAAAGCTTATGCTTACATTTGATAAAGGCTTTGGTAAAAAAAGAAAACATTTGAATGATTGTAAGTAACAGAAAAAGTTGTGGTTTGACTGAAGCAAAGCATCACACAGAATTGGGTAAGAATGCTTTCATTTTCATTTAAAAACACTATTTACGTGCACATGTCTATATAAGTTAACTGATCACATGGAGAGGATGTTGGACAGATGTTGGATAAAGACCCCTGACACAGAGCATCCACTCATTTTACTGATGGTTAAAATGAAAAATGGCAGAACTGAACTGAGAACAGCACACTAGACAAAAAGATTAGTTTGCTAGTTTTCACTTTCTGCTTAGTTTACTTATAAAAGTAAATGTTACTAAAGTATACGCACTGAGAAATGACATTTTTAAGGTTGGAGAGCAGCTGTTATTTAAAGTCCACATAGAAGAGATGCTCAGTTGACACAACATTTACACTAAGAACAGAATCACACACTAGGAATTCATGTTCTTGAATTGTAAAGAGAAAGAATGCTGATAATTATGTATTTTTAGAGATTAAATGATGTATATAGATTATTAAAAGTGGGTTCTGGACTAAATGATCTTTCTGATCTTCAAGTAATTCATGTACAAGTCTGAAGTGAAACTGTCTTCATGTTACCATGGTAACTTTGAGTGAGACTATCTTAGATAATACATGAACTTGTTCAGTTACTGTGACCTAACGTGTAATGAATGATAAATTATAGTATTTGAAAGATCTCACATTATAGTGGGAAAGATCATTTCATTAAGGAAACCACAGTAAAATCCTATTTCTTAGAACAGTATTTAAGGATCTGCAGACATTGGTAAAGTACCAGAATAGTATTGTCAATTTTTATAAAAGGTCTTTGACACTGATGATTATGGTATAATAGTTACATAATGTCTTACAGATTATATATGTCACATCAGTTATAGACAATTCTGGAGATGATAATCTATTAAAGTAGTTCAAAGAGAGTCCCACAGGAACCTCTTTTGAAATCACTGATTTCAACTTACTAAAGATATGGGTGTACAATGTAAGTGGAAACACTTTCTACTATTCATATGCAGATGAATTTCATTCTAGCTCAGAAACATTTGGAAAATTGACATAGCACGTGACTTCAAGCTATTAAATGTTAGTGATACCGTAATCTTAGAAAAACACAATGACTTTCAACATGTGACAGTTTGTCTCAGTCAAAAATGGACAGTGGGGCTTCCCTGGTGGCGCAGTGGTTGAGAGTCCGCCTGCCGATGCAGGGGACACGGGTTCGTGCCCCGGTCCGGGAAGATCCCACATGCCGCGGAGCGGCTGGGCCCGTGAGCCATGGCCACTGAGCCTGCGCGTTCGGAGCCCGTGCTCTGCAACGGGAGAGGCCACAACAGTGAGAGGCCCGCATACCGCAAAAAAAAAAAAAAAAAAAGAGGACAGTGATGTATAAGAAAATCAAAATATATAATTAAAATTCCTATTCCCACCAAGTCAGTGAAACTTCTGAGGTCAAAACGTTCCCTGTTGATTTAAAGGGAGCTCTTTCTCCACAGCACTCAAGCAGGGTGCCTGTCTGCTCCTCTTGTAGACATGGTGAAATTGTTTTCCAGAGTGCTGGAACCACATGCATTGTAACTAGTTTAGGAAGTCGGATTTCACTACAATAACCAGGTAGTTTGCTATCCACTTGGATACCACTCATCAACCTTGGTGTTCTTGAGGTTAGTAAGTGTGCTTATTTGAAGCTGGGTGCATGGCATATTAGAGTCAACATATTTTATAGTGGAAATGGAAGAACAGAGAATAAATTACCTTCCTGTTTAATGACAGCAATTATGCTTACTCCAACTGAACTTGGCTAGCAGATACACAAGTCTCCAGGAGTCTGAAGGCTTCTTAAAGGCTATTCCACCTTGGAAATGATCTTAGTTATTACTAACTCATGCAGTCTTGGCCTGCTTGTTGATAGACTATTTCCTTAAATTTGCCTGTTCTTCAAAAAGTTATACTCAAAGTAAGTATGTCAGAATCACCAGAGGTGCTGATGAAAAATGCAGATTACTGAGCCCCATTCCAGACCCACTGATTCAGGATCTCTGGGTGTGGGGACTCAGGAATGTGCATTTTCTTTTTTTTCTTTTTTTAAAAATTGAAATATAGTTGATTTACAGTGTTGTGTTAACTTCTGCTGTACAGCGAAGTGATTCAGTTATACATATATATACATTCTTTTTCATATTCTTTTCCATTATGGTTTATCACAGATACTGAATATAGTTCTCTGTGCTATACTGTAGAACCTTGTTGTTTATCCATTCTGTATATAAAAGCTTACATCTGCTAACCCCAACTTCCCACTCCATCCCTCCCCAACCCCTACCCCTTGGCAACCACCAGTGCCCTCTGTCTGTGATTCTCTTTCTATTTCATAGATAGGTTCATTTGTGTCATATTTTATTTTTTTAAATTTATTTTTTATTGAAGTATAGTTGAATTACAATGTTGTGTTAACTACTGCTGTATAGCAAAGTGACTCAGTTATACGTATATATACATTCTTTTTCATATTCTTTTGCATTACGGTTTATCACAGGATATTGAATAGAGTTCCCTGTGCTATACAGTAGGACCTTGTTGTTTATCCATTTTGTATATACCAGTTTTCATCTGCTAATCCCAAACTTCCAATCCAACCCTCTCCCAGCCCCTCCTCCTTGGCAACCACCAGTCTATTCTCTCTGTCCCTGATTCTATTTCATAGATAGGTTCATTTGTGTCATATTTTAGATTCTACATATATATGATATCATATGATATTTGTCTTTCTCTTTCTGACTTCACTTAGTATGATAATCTCTGCAAATGGTATTATTTCATTCTTTTTTATGGCTGAGTAGTATTCCATTGTATATATGTACTACATCTTTATCAATTCATCTGCTGATGGACATTTAGGTTGTTTCCATGTCTTGGCTATTGTGAACAGTGCTGCTATGAACATATGGGTGCATGTATCTTTTTGAATTATAGTTTTGTCTGGATATATGCCCAGGAGTGGGATTGCTGGATCATATGGTAATTCTATTTTCAGTTTTCTGAGGGACCGCCATACTGTTTTCCACAGTGGCTGCACCAACTTACATTCTCACCAACAGTGTAGGAGGGTTCTCTTTTTTCCACCCACTCTCCAGCATTTGTTATTTGTAGACTTTTAAATGATGGCCATTCTGACCAGTGTAAGGTGGTATTTCATTGTAGTTTTGATTTGCATATCTTTAAAAATTAGCAATGTTGAGCATCTTTTCATGTGCCTATTGGTCATCTGTATTTCTTCTTTGGAGAAATGTCTATTTAGGTCTTCTGCCCATTTTTCAATTGGGTTGTTTGTTTTTTTTTGTTGGTCAGTTGTTTGTATATTTTGGAAATTTAGCCCTTGTTGGTCGTGTTGTTTGCAAATTTTTCTCCCATTCCGTAGGTTGTCTTTTTGTTTTGTTTATGGTTTCCTTTGCTGTGCAAAAGCTTGTAAGTTTGATTAGGTCCCATTTGTTTATTTTTGTTTTTACTGCCTTGGGAGACTGACCTAAGAAAACATTGGTACAATTTATATCAGAGAATGTTTTGCCTATGATCTCTTCTAGGAGTTTTATGGCGTCATGTCTTATGTTTAAGTCTTTAAGTCATTTTGAGTTTATTTTTGTGTATGGTGAGAGGGTGTGTTCTAACTTCATTGATTTACATGTGGCTGTCCAACTTTACCAGCACCACTTGCTGAAGAGACTGTCTTTTACCCACTGTGTGTTCTTGCCTCCTTTGTTGAAGATTAATTGACCATAGGTGTGTGGGTTTGTTTCTGGGCTCTCTATTCTGTTCCATTGATCCATGTGTCTGTTTCTGTGCCAGTACCATTGCTGTTTCAATTACTGTAGCTTTGTAGTATTGTCTGAAGGCTGGGAGGGTTATGTTTCCTGCTTTGTCCTTTTTCATCAGGATTGCTTTGGCAATTCTGGGTCTTTTATGGTTCCATATGAATTTTAGGATTATTCTAGTTCTGTGAAAAATGTCATGGGTAATTTGATAGGGATTACATTAAATCTGTAGATTGCTTTGGGTAGTATGGCCATTTTAACAATATTATTTCAATCCAAGAGCATGGGATATCTTTACCTTTCTTTGAACCGTCTTCAGGCTTCTTTATTAATGCTTTATAGTTCTCAGCATATAAGTCTTTTACCTCTTTGGTCAGGTTTATTCCTAAGCATTTTATTTTGGGGGGTGCGATTTTAAAAGCTATTTTTTTTTACACTCCCTTTCTGATATTTCATTGTTGGTGTAAAGAAATGCAACCAATTTATGTATGTCAATCTTGTATCCTGCTACATGCTGAATTTGTTTATCAGTTCTAGTAGTTTTTGTGTGGAGTCTTTAGGGTTTTCTATATATAGCATCATATCATCTGCATAAAATGATAATTTTACCTTTTCCCTTCCAATTAGGATACCTTTTATTTCTTTTTCTTGTCTGACTGCTGTGGCTAGGACTTCCAGTACTATATTGAATAGAAGAGGTGAGAGTGGGCATCCTTGTCTTGTTCCAGATTTTAGTGGGAAGGCTTTCAGCTTTTCACCATTGAGTATTATATTGGCTGTGTGTTTATCATAAATGGTTTTTATTATGTTGAGATTATGTTCCCTCTATACCCACTTTGGTAACAGTTTTTATCGTGAATGGATGTTGAATTTTGTCAAATGTTTTTTCTGCGTCTACTGAGATAATCATGTAGTTTTTGTCTTTTCTTTCATTTATGTGGTGTATCACATTGATTTGCATATGTTGAGCCATCCTTGTGAACTTGGGATGAATCCCACTTGGTCGTGGTATATGATCTTTTTTAATGCGTTGTAGGATTCGGTTTGCTAATATTTGTTGAGATTTTTTCATCTATATTGGCCTTAATTTTCTCTTTTGGTGGTGTCTTTGGTTTTGGTATCAGGGTGATGGTGGCTTCACAGAATGTATTTTGGAGTGTTCCTCTTCAATTTTTTGGAAGAGTTTGAGAAGGATCGGTACAAGTTCTTATTTGTATATTTGGTAGAATTGGCCTGTGAAGCCATTTGGTCCTGGACTTCTGTTTGTAGGGAGCTTTTATTTTTATTTTAAATTATATTTATTTATTTGGCTGCGTCGGGTCTTAGTTGTGGCATGCAGGATCTTTCTTTGCAGCACTTGGGTTCTTTGTTGCTGTATGTGGGCTTCTCTAGTTGTGGCGCACGGGCACTAGAGTGCATGGGCTCAGTCATTGTGGCATGCAGGGTTTTCTAGTTGTGCATGGGCTCCAGAGCACACAGGCTCAGTAGTTGTGGCATGTGGGCTCTCTAGGTGTGGCTCACGGGCTCTAGAGTGCACAAGCTTAGTTGCCCCACGGCATATGGGATCATAGTTCCCTGACCAGGGATCGAACCCACATCCCCTGCATTGGAAGGTGGATTCTTGACCACTGGACCACCAAGGAAGTCCCTGTAGGGAGCTTTAAAATTACAGATTCTATTTCACTTCTTGTGATCAGTGGTTCACATTATCTATTTCTTCTTGATTTAATTTTGGTGGGCTGTATGTTTCTAGAAACTTGTCCATTTCTTCTAGGTTGTTGAATTTGTTGGCATATAATTGTTCATACTATTACCTTATGTTTTTTTGTATTTTTGCAGTATCAGTTGTTATGTATCCTTTTTCATATCTTGTTTATTTGGGTTCTTTCTCTTTTCTTCTTGGTGAGCCTGGCCAGAAGTTTGTCAATCTTGCTTATTCTTTCAAAGAACCAGCTCTTAGTTTTATTGATTTTTTTTCTATTTTTTAAAATCTCTTTTATTTCCTCTCTGATCTTTATTATTTCTTTCCTTCTGCTGACTTTAGGTTTTGTTTGTTCTCCTTTTTCTGATTTTTTTAAGTGGTAGGTGGGGTTGTTTGAGATTTTTCTTGTTTTTTTCAGGAAGGCCTGTATTGCTCTGAACGTCCCTCTAAGAATTGCTTTTGCTGCATCCCATAGATTTTGTATGGTTGTGTTTTCATTGTCATTTGTCTCAAGGTTTTTTTTTGTTTTGTTTCGTTTTTGCAGTACGCGGGCCTCTCACTGCTGTGGCCTTTCCTGCTGCGGAGCACAGGCTCCGGACCCCACGGCATGTGGGATCCTCCCAGACTGGGGCACGAACCCGCGTCCCCTGCATCGGCAGGTGGACTCTCAACTGCTGCGCCACCAGGGAAGCCCGGTCTCAAGGTATTTTTAAAATTTCCTCTTAGATTTCATCGATGACCCATCTGTTTTTTAGAAGCATGTTGTTTAATCTCCATGTAATCATTTTTTCTCACTTTTTCTGTGGATACTTTCTAGGTTTATGCTGTTGTGGTCAGAAAAGATGCTTGAAATAATTTCTATACTCTTAAATTTGTTGAGGCTTGTCTTGTGCCCTAGTATGTGGTTAATCCTAGAGAATGTTCCATGTGCACTTGAAAAGAAGGTGTATTCTAGGTTTTTTGGATGTAATGTCCTGAAAACATCAATTAAGTCTAACTGTTCTATTGTATCATTTAGGATCTCTGTTGCCTTACTCTCTTAGAAGATCTGTCCATTGATGTGAATGTGTGTTAAAATCTCCTATTATTACTGTATTCCTGTCTGTTTCTCCCTTTACGTCAGTATTTGTTTTATGTATTTGGGTGCTCCTATATTAGGTGCATATATGTTGATGAGTGTAAAATCCTCCTCTTGTATTGAACCTTTTATCATTGTATAGTATCCCTCTTTATCTTTCTTTATGGCCTTTGTTTTAAAGTCTATTTTGTCTGAGTATTGCGACCCCTGCTCTCTTGTCATTTCCGTTTGCATGAAATATCTTTTTCCATCCCCTCACGTTCAGTCTTTGTGTGTCTTTTGCCCTAAAGTGGGTGTCTTGTAGGCAGCATATCGTAGGCTTGTGTTTTTTATCCAATCTGCCACTCTGTCTTTGGACTGGAGTATTTACTCCATTGACATTTAAGGTAATTATTGATAGATATGTATTTATTGCCATTTTAAAACTCGTTTTCTCATTAATTTTATGTTTCTTCTTTGTCCCTTTTTTTTTCTTCTGTGGTTTGACGACTTTCTTTTGTATTATACTTATGTTCTCTTCTTTTTGGTTTTTGTGAGTCTGTTGTATGTTTTTGATTTGTGGTTACCCTGTTTTTCAAGTATGTTAACCCCTTCCTATATCTGTTTGCCTTAGACTGGTAGTCACATAGGCTCAAACACATTCTAGGGGAAAGAAAAAAACCCCTACATTTTCTTACTCTCCTCCTCCACATTTTATGATTTTGATGTCCTCTTACATCTCTATCCTTTTGCTGTTCATTGTGGTTATCATCACTTTCACAGAAGTTTTATGATGTTTTTTTAAATCTGTGTACTGGCTTACTTAAGTGATTTACTTTTCAATTGTAATTTTCTCTTTCCTATAGATTCTTTTTTTCTACTTAGAGAAGACCTTTCAATATTTCCTTTAGGATATATTGTTTAGTATCGCTGTATTCTTTGAGTTTTTGCTTGTCTGAGAAATTCTTTATTTCTCCTTCTATTCTAAATAATAATCTTGCTGGGTAGAGTATCCTAGGTTGCAGAGTTTTTCCTTTCAGGACTTTGAATGTATCTTGCCACTCCCTTCTGGCCTGCAAATGTTTCTGTAGAGGCCAGATGGTAACAGCCTTATGGGGGTTCCCTTGTAATTAACTCTTTAGTTTTTCTCTTGCTGCCTTTAGAATCCTCTCTTTAACTTTTGCCATTTTTATTATAATATGTCTTGGTGTAGGTCTGTTTGGGTTTATCTTGTTTGGGACCCTCTGTGCTTCCTGTACCTGGATATCTGTTTCCTTCTTTATGTTTGGGAAATTTTCAGCCATAATTTCTTCAAATACATTTTCGATCCCCTTTTCTCTGTCTTCCCCTTCTGGAATCCCTATTATGCATTAATTGGCATGCTTTATATTATCCTATAGGTCTCTCATATTGCTTTTATTTTTTTCCATTTGGCTTTGTCTGCTGCCCTGATTGGGTGATTTCCATTATTCTATCTATCATCTTCCAGATCACTTATTCATTCTTCTGCATTATTCATTTTGCTATTCATTGCCTTTAGCTCAGCTTTCATCTCTGCAAATGAGTTTTCTAATATTTCTGGGTTCCTTTTTATAGTTTCTAGTTCCTTTTTACAGTACTCTGCATTTCTGTTGATAGCCTTTCTTAATTCCTTCAGTATTTATTTTATCTCCTTTTTGAAATTGATGTCTATTAGACTAAAGAGGTCTGTTTCATTATTTGTTCTTTCAGGGGAATTCTCTTGGTCTTTTAACTGGGAGTGGTTCCTCTGCTTCTTCATTTTACTTATATTTCTCTTACTCTGTGAGTTTAGGAGAAACAATTATCTACTGTGATCTTGGAGAGCTATTTATATGTGGGGATGTCCTGTGTAGCTTGTGTGAGTTTAATATGTTGGGTGCAAGGCCTGTTTTTATTATGGATGCCTGTTGACTCTTTCCTCAGTGTGCTGGTTGTTATCCCCTTGATCGACAGGGGTGTGCAGATGCGGCGGCTGGTGCCTGGTCTTGGGGTTCTTGGCAGCAGTGGTGGCTCTGGTGTGTCCCCAGAGCATGTGACAGGAGCAGAGGTGGCTGGAGACTGCTCCTAGAGTCTGTGAGGGAGGCGGTGGCTTGCCTCCCTCCAGGCGGCTCCTGGAGCCCGTGCATGTGGTGTCCTGCCCTCTGTGAGTGCACACAGAGAAAAAGGCTACAATGGCGGTCCCACCCCTTCCCTCGTGCACCCCCAAACAATGGCGCCTGGCCTCTAAGGCAGCCCAGGCTTCCTCCCCATACACCACCAGTTGCAGTCGCACTAGATTCCAGCTGCCCCAGGCTGTTTCTGCACAGCCAACCCCAGTCCTCTCCCTGGGTCTGATCTCCAAAGCCCGAGTTCCGGCACCCAGTCCCCACCCGCACCGGTGGACCTGCATCTCAGGCTGGTGAGTGCAGGGCGGCAGCACTGCACAGATCATCTGTGCGGTTTTCCCTCTGCTCTGGCTGCCACAAACCGGCTGCTGCGTTCTCCTCTGAGTCTCTGAAGCTCCCCTTCTGTCCCAGCAGATCTCCCCACCAGTGAAGGGGCTTTCCCGGGTGCAGGAACCTTTCCTCTTTCATAGCTCCCTCCCAGGGGTGCAGGTCCCATCTCGATTCCTTTCTCATTTTATTTTTTCCTACCTGGAGGTTACCTGGAGATTTTCTTGCCCTTTCAGCAGTCTGAGGTCTTCTGCCGGTGTTCAGTAGATATTCTGTGAGAATCGTTCCACATGTAGATGTATTTCTGATGTATTTGTGGGAGAAGGTGAGCTTCACTTCCTACTATTCCACCATCTTGATTGCTGCTCAGAAATGTGCATTTAAAAAAGTACTTCGGATGCTTCTTGTGCCTTACCATTAATTAGAGTAAAATGATGACACCTGTGAAAGTGACCTCAATTCTACTTTTCGTACCAGACACAGCTGAGAACTCCTTAGAGAAGGAATGTGTCTAATATAAATGCTTAACCTTATACTCACAACTGTTACTAAATGCTCTTGCTTTCATATTCCTGAAAACATAAGCAGAAACTTACAGATGCTGAACCAAGTATACACTACTTAAACATGTTAAAGGTAGGTCCTGCAAGATTCTTTTTATTTTTTAAAAACTATTGCATGTAATTATACAAATTTTTCCCTTTTAAGAGAGTTAAAAGTATGCAGGGAGTTGCACTAATACAAGAAATTCCACTTTTCCTTTAACAAATTACACATCTAGACTTTCCTCACTTATTAATATAATATTAAGTAATAAAATAATCTTACTTGTATCTGGAAAAGAAGAAATAAATACCCTATAGTTGCATTAGGTTCAGGAATCAAGCTCAATTTGTTTCCAAGACTTGGAAGAACTTCTTTTGTACTGTTCCAGTTCCTAAAACAAAAATATGTATTACTTGCAAAAAACTTAAAATTTTAAAACTAGGCACCTTAAAACTGCCTTAGCATTTTTTTGGGTATAACAGTGTATCCTTTATAACATCATCATTCTCCAAATTTCTTGCCAACTGTTTTATAAATAATTATACTTAGGATTTATTTTCTAGAAATGCAGTCTTCAGAGTCTCTGTATCACCAAAGCAGCACTTGGAGATGAATTTATTAAAGTTTCAGACAAAATATACACTATATAGTATACACAAGTTGTTTTTCAACTAACAAAATTAAGCATCTGGCATACTTTAAGTATATAAAAGTGATCTTATTTTTAAATATTTGCTGTTCAACTCTTGTCAAATTGTGGTTGAAGTCAGCAAAGTATCAATGTTTAAAATGTACATATCGTTTGACCCAGTGATTGTACCTTTAGAATTTTATCAATAAGTATAATAGAGAAGAGCAGAAGAACAGCAATAGAAGGATATTCACTGAGCTGTGTATATTGGCACACAATTGGAAATGGCTTAGACATCTCCCAGCAAGGACTGATTAAATACATCAGTGCTCATTCACACTTAACTTCATAGGCAGCCAGCAAAAACAACAGTGGTCTTATGTGCCCCATGAAAAGGCAAATAGGTGGAGAGAGGGCAGGACACTTCCATTTTCTGTTATATACTTCCATGTCTTGATTTTTTTCACAATGAGTATATGTTCCTTTCACAATTCATAAAACAGAGGTAACTTTTAGTGGGGGTGAATATCCTGCATGAGATGACTGACCTGCAAAAGGGACCATCTAAGGGGATTGCCTCCTGGCCTCTTACATGTTGTTCAATGTCTAAGTGTACAAGGTATATTATTATTTCAGATAAGTGAAAAGTGGTTACTCCGCAAGATAAGGCAATCACTGCCCTTTGGCTAACATAACAAGTTCATTTTTGCTAGGAAAAGAAAATTAGATTCTCATTTTCAGAAACAAATTGCAGATTGTCTCTTTCATACCTATACGCTAAGTTATTAAAATTTAAGTGTTGAAAGTTTCAAAACTGTATAAAGACTTCAGAAGGATTTTTTATAGTATTAACTCTGAAGTCTTCATAGCTTCATTTATAATGAAGTTAGCTCAGTTCACCAGTTATCTTACCAGTAACTTATGGTTTCAAAGATTGTTAGCTCATAAAGAATAAACAGTAATCAGTTATCACAAACTTTCTTTAATTGAATTATTTTTACCAATGCTAATGGTGAGGGCATTGCTTTGAGATTCTATGCTAGTAGTTTCTCTCTTCTACAGACAGTAAACTGAGAGAAGATATAAATTTAAAGTTTTGGATATTAGAATGTCAAAGTTTGGAAATGGACATCAATAAAATAACTGAGCATCAACTGGTAATCATTAGCATGACTTTTAAAGCAGAAGCATACAATTATGTTAAGGTACTACATGTGCAAACTAAAATCAATTCATCTACTAAAATATCATGAATAAAATACTATGAAAGAGGCAGAATTAGGATATTATAACTTTTCAGGTGAGTTAAAAAAAAATCTCAGTCAAGAGAATGTAGAATTAGTGAGGTACAAGGGTTGAGTAAAGAAAAATATTGTGGGGCTGCTTTCCAGTTCCACTCAAAATTCATATGGTTTTAGGTCAGTTAGGGAAGATGTATTTGAATGTGAAAACTCAGGATGCTCAGAAATACTCTAGTGCTTTAACAATATGTGTGTGTGTGTGTGTGTGTGTGTGTGTATGTGTGTAAAAAAAAAGGGCTATCTAATATAAACAGATACTCTTATCAACAATGGCAGTTAGTCATTAACTCCTAGATAAATGTTAATTCAGAGATGACTTCCAACTAATCTCTATAGCCAACCTGCACACATAATAAGGGTTACATGAGGTCATTTTAGTGTCCCTACAACATGCCTCTTACTTTGCTACAGCTAAAACACCCTCTAAATATTCATGACATATTTTTCAAAAGTCTTCTGTACTTAAATGTTTTGCTTACTTATTCTAGAGCCCCTGAAGGTGAAAGGCTAGTGCTGAGAAAAAGACGCTGGTCCCCGCTTGCAGTGGGTGGTTGCTTTCAGGTTATCCTTGCAACAAAGTGACTGCCCAAGTTACACAGCTCTATAAATCCCACCTGAGAGGTGGTCAGGGCATTCAATTTACTGTGCTTATAGTAAGGGCGTGTCCTGTACAGTGTCTCATTTTATCAAACTAAAAGGAGATCTGGGAAAATCTAAATATTGGACCATGATGAGTTTACCAACTTTTGCATTCTTACGTTAGACTGTGTATCACAAATGGTGCTATCTGGCATATATGGAAAGCAGTCTCCACTTTTAATCACTTTCCTGAGAGACTCTGGGTTTTGTCAACTGCGTTTGTGTGCTTTCAGTCCTTAATTTTTCTGATACAAGAAAAGTATAGATACATCTAAATGTCCTAATAAAAAACAAAACCTTTTAAATAACCCCACAAACAAAAGAATATTATGGAAGTGTCTCCCCAACAGTGAGGTAAGAATCACTACCCATCTTCCACATAAACTGGAAAGTCCAAAAAGGATATGTGAACACCAAGTCATCTCTGGGTGGTAGAATGATAGGTGATTTTTAGTTCCTTCTTGATGCATATCAAAACTTTTTAATATATAGTGAAGATGTACTATTTAAATAATTTTAAAAGTAAAAAATTAAATAAATTGAGAAAATTTTATGGAATTCTAAGGATATTTCTGTGATAAAACTTAAGATGAAATAAAAATAAATGTTTAGGATAATACCTGATCCTTCTGAATTCTCATTTCATCAACTTCGCTTTCAGCATACTGAGGGTCTCTTGCAGGGTCCTTGACATCTTTTAATGTGCTGATACTCTGAAATCACAATTCTTCAAATCATTTCATGCCCATAGCCCAAAACCTTCAATGTGGGGTATCAACTACCCTGCAAGCCAAGTTCTCGTTCCTCCGCTGGCCATCGCTGCTGAGGGTCAGTTCAAATTCCCCCAGGTCCTCTCTCCCTCGTCTTTCAGATGTTGCCTCTCCCTTCTCTAACAACCAGCGAGAGCTCTGTTTGGAAGCAGAGTGAGAACTGTGTCTTACGCATCTTTTAAACCCCACAGTGCCTCATATACAGTAGATTTTTAGCAAATGTTTAATTGATATTTGAGCATGTGAGTAGAAAACAAAGTTACTATAATAGGCCTGCTGAAACATTTCCCAATAACTGTTGAATAGTGCTGAAAATTCTTGCTTTAAAAGAATTAGAAATATATACCTTTGGTGGAAAGAGCTTTTCATACACTTTTTTCCACAATTCCATTGGTGAATGGGCATGAAGCTTTCCAAAGTCATTGTCAGGAACAGGAGGAGATCCTAAAATTGGAAGTTTTACTCCAAATGACTGCATTGACTAAAACATTACAAACTCTACCAATAAAACAGATGATACTTATAAAAATATAAATCTTAGATCACTCATTTCTCCTTTCCTATAGTCACTATTAAAATTTACCCCAACCCAGTATAGCAAGGCCACTGGGGCAGATTCTAGTACCAGAGGAAGAGATAGAGTAATGAGTAAACTATAATTCTCTTTCCCCACATTTAAATTGCTGCTTGGCAAAAATATAAAGTTTGATATTCTCATGTGTTCATGAATGTGTAAGGAAACAGTTATTCTTATGTGCTAATGAGTAGAATGCAAACTGGGACAGCTAAATCAGAGGGTAATAAGGCACTAGTGAATACCATGAAAATACTAAAAAAGGTCACACTCTACTAACCAGCAATTCCAGTTTTGGGTGTTTACCCTAGAAATACCTGCATACATGCATTAAGGATTTCACATGGCTGCATCACTTGTATTAGTGAAAAATTGGCCACAACCGAAATGTCCATCAATAGAGGTATAGTGAACTAAATTACTATGCACAGCCATGCTCTACAACACTACCCAGCAGTCAAAGTACCAAATAGACTTACATGTGGCATTAATATGGAAAAATCACTAAGGTGTATTGAGTAAAAAAGGAAAACATCAAAATGATATAGAATGATACAATTATATTAAAACAAATAGTTTTTTCTAATGGTACTGATGAACCTATTTGCAGGGCAGGAAAAGAGATGCAGAGGTAGAGAATGGACTTGTGGACGCAGTGGGGAAAGGGGAGTGTGGGATGAATTGAGAGAGTAGCACTGATATATACACACTACCATGTGTAAAATAGATAGCTAGTGGGAAGCTGCTGTATAGCACAGGGAGCTCAGCTTGGCTCTGTGATGACCTAGAGCATGGGGTCATCACATGGGATGGGGGCGGGTGGGACGGAGGCTCAAGAGGGAAGGGATATATGTATACATATAGCTGATTCACTTTGTTCTGAAGCAGAAACTAACACAACATGGTAAAGCAATTATATTCCAATAAAAAAAGATATGGTACATATATACAATGGAATATTACTCAGCCATAAAAAAGAGTGAAATAATGCCATTTGCAGCAATGTGGATGGACCTAGAGATTATCATACTGAGTGAAGTAAGTCAGTCAGAGAAAGACAAATATCATATGATATCATATGTGGAATCTGAAAAAATGAGGCAAATGAACTTATTTACAACACAGAAATAGACTCACAGACTTCAAAAACAAACTTAGGATTACCAAAGGGGTAAGGTGGGGGAGGGATAAATTTGGAGTTTGGGATTAACATATACACACTACTATATATAAAACAGACAATCAACAAGGACCTAATGTATAGCACAGGGAACTCTACTCAATATTCTGTAATAACCTATATGGGAAAAGAATCTGAAAAAAGAATGGATATATGTATATCTATAACTGAATCACTTTGCTGTATACCTGAAACTAACACAACATTGTAAATCAACTATACTCCAATGTAAAATAAAAATTACATTAAAAAACAAAAAAAGTTTTTTCTATACCACATTCACATATATAGAAAATGGTCTGGAATATTAAACTTGATCCTAATATATACTATTTCAAGATTTTATATGGAGAATGTCTTTAGGTATTGCTCGTATAATTTAAGTTAATTTAAAATTAAGTTAGGGCTTCCCTGGTGGCGCAGTGGTTGAGAATCCGCCTGCCGATGCAGGGGACACGGGTTCGAGCCCCAGTCTAGGAAGATCCCACATGCCGCGGAGCGACTAGGCCCGTGAGCCACAACTACTGAGCCTGCGCGTCTGGAGCCTGTGCTCCACAACCAGAGAGGCCGCGACAGTGAGAGGCCCACATACTGTGATGAAGAGTGGCCCCCGCTTGCCACAACTAGAGAAAGCCCTCGCACAGAAACGAAGACCCAACACAGCCAAAAATAAATATACATGAAGTTTTAAAAAGTCCCTCTTAAAAACTGCCAAAATATACACCCTAATGAATACTGCCTTTCAAAATGAACCTGAAAAATAAAACAATTACAGTGTTTAAAAAAAAATTAATATGAAAATTTTGAAAATATGCTGCCACTTCTTGGCAATTTTCAACCCACAGTCTGAGATTTGTCATTCTTTCTATTTTAGCATCTACATGGTTCACTAAGACTGTTTCACTCTTGATCTTTCAGGGCCTCCTTACCACTTTGGTGAGTAAGACACTGATATAACCCACCGATCTTATTTAGATTTCCCAAGTCTCTTCCTTGTCCTCATTTGTGTGTGTGTGTGTGTGTATTGTACAGAATTTTATCACCTTTGTAGGTTCATATATCCACTACCACAGTCAAGATACTGAACAGTTCCATTCCCAGAAGGATCCCTTGTGTTGCCCTTTTATAACCACACCTACCTCCTCGATTCCTCCACCACCTCCCTACCTACAGTTCTGTCCCTAACCTCTGACAACCATTAATCTTTCCTTCATTTCTAAAATTTTTTCATTCCAAAATTTTATATAAATAGAATCATATTGTACGTAACCTTTTCTCATTGGCTTTTATAATTTAGTATAATTCCCTGGAGACTCACCCAAGCTGCTGTATGTATCAATTGTTTGTTCTCTTTTATTGCTGAGTAGTGTTCCATGGTAGGGATATACCACAGTTTATCCACTTACCTGTTGAATGATATCTGGGGTGTTTCCACTTTTGGGCTATTACAGATAAAGCTGTCATGAACATTTGTGTACAGATTTTTATGTGAACATAAGTTTTCATTTCCCTCACATAAATGCCCAACACTGCAATATCTAGGTCATTTGGTAGCTGCAAGTTTAGTTTTATAAGAAACCATCAAACTGTTTTCAAGAGTGGCTGTGTACCATTTTACATCCCCACCAGCAATGTATGAGTGATCCAGTTTCCTCACATCCCCTCACAAGCATCTGGTGTTATCACTATATTTTATTTTACCTATTAAGTGTGTGGTGATATCTCATTTGCATTTCCTTAATGATTAATGATATTAAACATCTTTTCATGTGCTTATTTGCCATTTGTATATCCTTTTTAGTGAAATATCTGGCCATGTCCTTTGCATATTTTCTTTCTATCTATCTATCTAGGCTGCACCAAGTCTTAATTGTGGCACATGGGATCTTTAGTTGCGGCAGGCAGACTTCTTAGTTGCACCGTGTGGACTTTTTTTTTTTTTTTTTTTTGGCTGCATTGGGTCTTCATTGCTGCGCATGAGCTTTCTCTAGTTGCATCGAGCGGGGGCTACTCTTCATTGTGGTGCATGGGCTTCTCATTGTGGTGGCTTCTCTTGTTGCAGAGCACGGGCTCTAGGTACATGGGCTCAGTACTTGTGGCTCACGGGCTCTAGAGTGCAGGCTCAGTAGTTGTGGCACATGGCCTTAGTTGCTCCACAGCATGTGGAATCTTCCCGGACCAGGGCTCGAACCCGTGTTCCCGGCACTGGCAGGAGGATTCTTAACCACTGCCCCACCAGGGAAGCCCCATGTGGACTTACTTGCAGCATGTGAACTCTTAGTTGATGCATGCATGATCTAGTTCCCTGACCAGGGATTGAACCTGGGCCCCCTGCATTGGGAGCGTGGAGTCTTCCCCACTGGGGAAGTCCTCTTTTGCATATTTTCTAATTGGATTTTTTTTTACTATTATTTATATAGTCTAGATACTAGTCCTTTGTAAAATATGTAGTTTGAAAATATTTTCTCCCCGATTGTAGCATGTCTTTTTATCCTTTTCACATGGGCTTTGTTGTGTTTTTTTTTGCAGTACGCAGGCCTGTCACTGTTGTGGCCTCTCCCATTGCGGAGCACAGGCTCTGGACGCGCAGGCTCAGCGGCCATGGCTCACGGGCCTAGCCGCTCCGCGGCATCACATGGGCTTTTAAGAGCAAAAGTTTTTAATTTTGATGGGGTCCAAGCTCCATGATTTTTAAAAAATTTATTGTATTTATTTGATAGCACTGGGTCTTAGTTGCAGCAGGCGGGCTCCTTAGTTCTCGTAATGTGAACTCTTAGTTGCTGCATGCATGTGGGCTCTAGTTCCCTGACCAGGGATCGAACCCTGGCCCCCTGCATTGGGAGCGTGGAGTCTTAACCACTGTGCCACCAGGGAAGTCCCTCCATGATTTTTTAAATTCAGTATTTTTCAACCCTTTTCTGACCTCCAACTACTTATATGGGCAAAAGATTTTCATCAGCATTATCTATCATTACAGTGATTCTCACTGCTAATGAAATTAAGTTGGTAATAATAAGTATTATAAATTCAGTATTTATAATCACTCATTGATACCTCTATTCTTTTCATTCCAATTCAATCTACAATCTCATAACAAAGACCTCTACATTTGAAGTCAAGTCAACTTTAGCTTGTAAGAGTAACGGGGGATGGGAAATAAAATGAAAATTATTGTCCATTAGAGTGTTAAAACCAAGCTATGCCAACCCCAGCATATAGAGTTGCTAGGCCTGAGAATCTCCACAATGAAAATAGCTTCTGTGAGAAGATAAGGAGTTTGCCTATATAAACGCTTGAAATTTCTTTTGCTTCATGAGTCTAGGACATCTGTAAGTTTAGGAAACACATCCCATTGGATGAGAGGCAATTTTTCATAATGAAAAATTAAGGCATACCTAGTTAGTACAACTGTGTTCTTTTTGATTTATTCCAACACTTGAATCTCAGATTTTTCATCATTGCCCATAATATATAGCTTTGAATTTCCTGACCACTCTATGCTTCTGGTTTTCTTCTAAACGCAAGGAGCTAAAATTTAAAAGTATCTGGAAATCAGTGAGGGAAAGAAAATACATGCAAAATGTTTAGTGGAATATAGATTAGAAATCTATATACAGATTTCTATATATAGATTTCTATATAGATATATATAGATATAGTGGAATATAGATTAGAAATCAGTCTCTTATGTGACAACATCCCTTCCATCACAAATATGTCAATGTGATGCATTTTGCATCAATACTGTGTATACAAAGAATAACAGCAACAATAATGAAACTGGAAATGATGGTTAGAGTTAGGAGATGTTGGAGATGAAGTGAACAGGGAGTAGGACAAAATCAATAAGCAATTAAAAAACCATTGAACAATCTTAATAAGTTCACCAACCTATTTGACTTAAAGAATCCAATCCTGCTGTGACAAACAGTGGTTTATTCTGATCCACACACGTTGATTTGCTACATGGATAAGAAGAAAAAAGAATCCAATTTAGTTTAGCAATCAAATATCCTGCCACTCTCTACTGTAAATACAAGAGCCAAGTTTTATATCTAGCCACTGGTGACAGCATTGCTCAAAATGAATGAATGAATATTAATATGATTCCAAAAATTAAAGTAGAGCACTAATAAATGTATTATAGGAGAAAAAAAATGACAGACCCAAATTACCTCAAATCAAAACCAAGGAAAGTAGCAAGGTTAAGAAAAATACACACTAAAATCATTGATTCCACTTCTAATCAATATAAAAAAGTGATAATAGCGGGAAGGCTACTGAAATGAGGGAAAAGAAGTAAAAGAAATCAGGGAAACAAGTATAATAGTATCATTGTTTTGTCTAGTCTCAAACTAAGTATTATATAACATTTTAGCTGTAAAATTTGATAAATATTTAAACAATATAAGAAGCAGAAGACAATATGAAATTATCTCTAAGAGCAGTCATCTGAGGCACTTTCCTGGTCAAGAAGCAAAAGACTTGTGAGAACAATAATCAGATGAGACAATAACAACAGCAAAAAAAAAAAGATAAAAAGATATTTAAAAAATATTTTAACAGTACCTTTTGTCAATGCCAAATGCCAACTGGTTAATAACTCCACGTATTTTTAGTAATAGAGCTTCTGATTTACTGGTAAACTAGAAAGAAAATAAATCAGGAGAATAAATTACATGCTCTGCTTTCAAATCACAGAAACAGGTAAAATAAATATGGCTTTGAACAAGTACAGATTGCAGAGAGAAATACTACCTATTTGTCCAACAATACTTGTGTTTCAGTAAGCAAAACAAAACCTTTGAATAAAGGGAAAGAAAAATCTCAGTAAATTCGTTTTAACTTACTCTTCAAACTTCATGAGTGCAGGATATTGAATGGACTTGTTTTTATGCACTGATCATTTCCGCTACTCCCACAAATGGATCGTAATCATTGCCAAAATGCAATCTGGTTGGTTAAAGAAGTAGGAGGTATGCATCATAAATAACTTTTTCATCTAAGGGCATATGACTGTCTTCAAAGCAGTTCATGTGGGAGTTGCAGATTAGTCCAACAGATACTGATACTCACTAAAACCATTTTTTAACTTCACTTCTGAATTGCCTTTGGAACCTGCAAAATAAGCTACTGAATATTCTCAGTGGTGGTCTATAACTAGAATGATCATAACCAGAACATTTTAGAGAACGAAACGGGGTGGGTACTATTAATCATTAATCTGAGAAATCAGGTGAAACTAGGACATATGGTTACCCTACAAATCTTTTAAGACTAATTTGATTTTTGGAAATACCAAAGTCACCCAGACCAAGATGTATGAAAGTGGGAAAAAACAATCTTGAACCAAAATGAGTTGTAATTATAATGTACAGAGATCCATTTTCAGGATAATATTCATTCTGGATTAAGAAGAGGCTCCAGGGAAAACATTCAATGGAGAACACTCATGTGAATATGTAAGATTTTATTTATTTATTTATTCATTCATTCATGCATGCATGCATGCGGTACGCGGGCCTCTCACTGTTGTGGCCTCTCCCGTTGCGGAGCACAGGCTCCGGACGCGCAGGCTCAGCGGCCATGGCTCACGGGCCCAGCCGCTCCGCGGCATGTGGGATCTTCCCAGACCGGGGCACAAACCCGCGTCCCCTGCATCGGCAGGCGGACTCTCAACCACTGCGCCACCAGGGAAGCCCCTGATACATTTATTTTTAAAAATTGAAAAAGTTTAGGCTTCTACTGAGACAATTTTCTAATATGAAAACTTCAGTTGAATTTTAAAAACACAAGTTTTCATCCTCATCATTATTATATTATCTATTATGTTCCCTATATGGTGAGGAAAAAAACCTCGTCACAAATGTCTTTCATAGGATGTGGGAAGTTTTCTAACTCAACCCCACCCCCATCTACTGCATCAACTGCCTTGAAAACATCCTCCAGAAATAGCTGTAGAGCTTTTACTTATGAACTCAATGCCTGGGAACTCATAATCTCCAAAAGCAACTCATTCCATTTTCAGATAATGGTAGTACTAGAAATTTCTTCCTTAATTTGAACTAAGCTCTATTGATTCCTTGTTATTGACTCTAAGAAAGCAAAGAATATATTTAATCCCTTTTCCGTGGATCAGTCCTTCGAATGTTTAAAGAGTGTTATCACAATCCTGATGCCAGAATATAATTTTATACTGTTCCTCATACATCATAATTCTAAGTCCCCTAACATCCTGTTGGCTCTCTACTGAATCTGGTTCTACTTACCAATGTTTTTGTTTGTTTGTTTGTTTTTGTTAACTTGATTAGATTGCTCATACTATCGAACCAGTATTCTTGACTGAATTATAAAGGATAAACTATAGTGTTAAAAAACAAAAGACTGCTGAGTATCATTGAACCTTGTAAAGCAGTACCCAAGTCTGGGCTGTAGGGTAAGAGTGGAAGTGAAACTGAAAGGCGGGGCTTTGATAACTCTGGCTGCTTTCTTCTTGGTGTGGGAAGCTAGTAAAGCATTATGGTTCCCCTGGTGGTCCAGAGTGCTCTTATAACCCCAACCTCTGAACCCTCTGGCTTACTGAAAGCTGAGATGAAGGAGTCTCAAATCCTTTCCCTAGTCCCTGACTTTCTAGGGTCTTTTGAACCATGGTTAACTGCAGGCCTGCTGTGGCCTGGGTTGACCTGACTTCACCTAAATTTGTATCCGTAAGACCAGACTGGCCCTGATGGATCATCAAATGTGATCTGTTCCTAAAGAAAGATAGGTATTTCCCTCAGCGAACTAACCAGAAGTAAGTATGGGGCCTTATCTAGTGGTGAAAGTAAGAAACTACAAGATCCATGGTCTTTGCTTCTGTACTCTGAATGAGTAATTTACTTTAAATTCGTCATATCTTTTTCAAAACAATAAAGAATATTTTTGTGGTTGCCAAGGGGGGGTTGGTGAGGGAAGGTTGGATTGGGAGTTCGGGATTAGCAGAGGCCAACTATAATATACAGAATGGATAAACAACAAAGTCCTACTGTACAGCACAGGGAACTATATTCAATATCCCATAATAAACCATAATGGAAAAGAATATGAAAAAGAATTGTAAAAAAAGAATATTTCCAAAGTACTCTGTCAACCTAATATGTAAGCAGATACAGTACAAACATAAAAGGTAATGATTTTAAGAAAATACATAATAAAATATATTTGGAGCATTCTGAAAAGTATAAAAATTTTAAATACAGATCATATTTTTTACTTTTCATCTTAATATACTAGCCACGAAGGCTGGGGACTAGGCCATGTTTTCTACAGGTTCCTCTGAGCACTCTGATTTAGAGGGAAAGAGAGACCATTCAAATGGGAAGAAAGTTTTTCCTTTTTTTTTTTTTAATAAAAAATGCGTTTATGTTTTCTTGTGTTAGAGGACATCCAGCAACATTTGGTCCTGCTGTGGAAGATGATGTAACAGTAATTATAAGAACCAGCCTTGGGCTTCCCTGGTGGCGCAGTGGTTGAGAGTCCACCTGCCAATGCAGGGGATGCGGGTTCATGCCCCGGTCCGGGAGGATCCCGCATGCCGCGGAGCGGCTGGGCCCGTGAGCCGTGCCCACTGGGCCTGCGCGTCCGGAGCCTGTGCTCTGCGGCGGGAGAGGCCACAGCAGTGAGAGGCCCGCGTACCGCAAAAACAAAGAACCAGCCTTTACTGAACTTTGTGTCAGACCCTGTGCTCAGCATTTCACAGTACTCAGGCTACGAATCCTCACAACAACCCTATGAAGAAGGTATTGTTTTGTCCATTTTACCAGGAGACTGAGGCTTCAGTGAGATTAAGTGACTTGTCTGAGACCACATATCTAGTAAATGGTTGCCCAGGCAGCATGACTCCCAAGTTCATATTTTTAACCTCTACAACAAACAGCATTTAAGTTTTAAAAAAATTGTTAGTCTTTTTCTCTTTTAAGAGAACATAGCTTCTAATTTTTAAGGGGAAACTAAAACATAAATAAATAAACAACCAATTTATCTCTTTAAGATTGATGGGGGTTTATGGCTATTAGAAATTTAGAACTTTTGCTTCAAAGAAATGGTAGGCTATCTAGCAGAGTGTGTTCTAGAAATACATTATAAACACTCTGTAACAAGAGGGTTTTGAGGCAATGGGAAAGGAGAGAATGACATGCATTAGTAAAAGCATTAGCATTCATAACTGTGCACCAAGCTGTTAATCTTTCCAAATTTGTTACTGTCCGTTCAAACCCAAAGGACAGGAAACGTACAAACCATTAATGATGCTCCGTAATAATGTGCAACAAATCGAAGTGTCTTGCATATTACCTTCCTCTTCTCAGAGTCAAAATCCTGAAGAAATATGTTATTAAAAAGAAAAAAGTTGAGACAACTAGTGTCTGTAGCAGAAAGGTGCAAATTATTCAATACAGAAATAGATTTTCTTATTTATTTTTTGGAACATACCTTGAGTAGGATTCCATTACCTTGGCATTTGTTTCTATAGAGAGCTGAACAGTAGCTGCAGCCTTCTAGAGCTGCAGCTACCAGATCTTTCCTTGTTTAAACACTTAGCTCAATAGAATTTAGATATAAGCACACATTTTCTAGTGCGGAATACCCCAAGGATTCTCTGACAAGCAAAGATAAGAAGAAACCAATTTTCTACTTTCTTAGATTTAAAAGTTGGGACATAAGCCCTGTCCCTTGGTGACTGGACTGGATCCAGTTTCTAAATCTTCTGCCATATCCCCATTCCACTGTATTTACTGTTCCTCACCTATTTTCTCTTTCCCAACTATATCCTCTTTTCCAAAATCTTTAAGATGTGTGACCCCTTGACCTCTCCCTCCCAGAGTCATTTTTCTCATTTCATTATTACTTTTGTTCCTCTCCTATAAAGCCTAGGCATGCATGTACAACAAGCTCAACTAGAAGTGGAAGAGCTTACCTGAAAAATATCGTATTTACTTCCAATTATGACCAGAGGAATTGGAAATGGGTCAATTAATTCACGATCCTGTTAACAAACATATTTCACTGATTCATTATAATTGTTTATTACTATGTATTCATCAATTTCCACTTATATCATTTTAAATCTTCCCATAATGTTGACATTGTTTGCTTGACATAGAGGTTGTTTCAATATTGAATTTCTTAAACTATCAATACATTTCTCAAGCATAAAACTAGAAATGACAATTCCCTAAACTATGATATTTATTCTTCATGTTGTGTCCTTTTATTTTCTTAAATATGTCACCTTCCTTTTTTTTTATTATTATTTCGTATTAACTGTTTGTTACAATAACATTTATACATGGGAACCATAAACTATCAGTTCTGTCCTGATATTACCTTTGTAAAACACACTCACATAAGCTCTGGGCAATATAAAATACTGCTCTTGGTTTTCTAGAAGATGACATTCATGATTGTATATAAAGGACTTACTTGTGTTATCATATTGCAAGTTTATAGTTTAATTATCAGATGATAAAAAGATATTGATTATGTGATAGACACTAAATGAATGTAAAGTATAGTGACGGTAAAGGCTGTTAAAATTCTATTCCTTGCTTAAAATTGTAGTCTTATCTAGCCTTTGCCAGGTGACATTTGTACAACCTGGTTTTTTATCTTCATTTTACAGAGATTATAAAATCAGTATCAAACTACTACTTTAAAACTCTATTCTTTTTGATTGGTGTAATATGCCATAACAATCACAGTAGATGTCTAACAAGACATATGAAATCTTTCTCCTTGTTTTGCCCTTACTGAGGTTTTATTAAATTGCTATAATTTTCCAGTGAACAGGTTCATCTACATGAAATGAATTTCAACTCATGCATAAAAATCTAAAGAAGTTGTTTGTGATGTTATCTTTAACTATATATGGGGCTAAGAATTCTAGGGATAATCCCAACAGTAACTCACTGGATGGTCCTTCTGCATATTGCTCCATATCTTCTGTCTCATTTCAGAAACTGCTTTAGCATTTTTCTTCCCCAGTTTCATCATCACTTTATCTACATGAAGTTTTGTGGCTTGCAACAGATTTTCCATGGTGGGCCAAAGGTCATTAGGTTTCGAAAGGTCCAAAACAAGAACAATAGAAAATGTCCTAAAGAAATAAAAACATGTTTCAAAAAAAAAAAAAGAGTCAAAAGAATTACTATTTGAAGCCATACTATACCGAAATTTATTTTCTAAAAATAACACTATAGTTTAAGAAAAAAAAAAACCCAGCAATGTTCTAAGAAAAAAATGCCAAAATTATAGCCTTATTTATTCTAGTGCTTTTCCCTAGTGATATTTAAGTGTCACAACTGAAGTTTTTGTTTGAACTAGTAATAATCCAGTTCAAATAATCGGCAAGTAATTGGGTCCAACAATGCCATATTTAGATCCACTTTTGCTGTGTGCTCCAAAGAAGGGAAGCAAAAATAATAATCACAGCAGCAGCAACAATGCAACAACCTGGTGAAGGAGAAGAAAACAGATTTACTGATGATCCTTGCTAGGAGGACTACCTACCTTATTTACTCTTAACAACAACACTTCCTAGAAGATGTTATGACGGCCATTTTATGGATTAGAAATCTGAGGCACAGATTCATATAACTAGTAAATTGTAGAGCTGCTATTTACATCCAGAGCCACGTGCCTTTCTGCTGTACCTTGCTGCCTCTCTGAAAGCACACCCCTGGCCACCACACACACCACCACTGTGACCACATGCACGTGTGCTCATGTTCGTGTAAATCTAACCTCAGCAAAAACAACCCAATTTAAAAAGGGCAAAGAACTCAAATACACATTTCTCTATTTAAAGGTATACATATGGCCAATAAACATATGAAAAGAGGCCCAATATCACTAATCATTAGAGAAACCCAAATCAAAACCACAATGAGATACCACTTCACACCCATTAGGATAGCTATGATACATAAAAGTAAAAATAAACAAAACCCCCCAGAAAATAACGAGCGTTGGTAAGGATATAGAGAAATTGGAACCCTGGTGCATTGCCAGTGGGAATATAAAATAGTACAGCAGACACTGTGGAAAGCAGTACAGTGGTTCCTCAAAAAATTAGAGGATCCTGCAATTCCACTTCTGGGTGTTTTGAAATCAGGGACTCAAATAGATATTTGTATACCAATGTCCATAGCAGCATTACTAACAATTGCCAAAGGGGGGAAATGACCCAGATGCCCATCAGTGGGTTAAGAGATGAACAAAACATGGTATATACATACAACGAACTATTATTCAGCCTTAAAAAGGAAGGGAATTCTGATACATGCTACAACATGGATGCATCTTAAAGACATTATGCTAAGTGAAATAAGCTAGACTCAAAAGGACAAGTATTATATGATTTCATTTACATAAGGTACCTAGAGTAGTCAAACCATAGAGACAGAAACTAGAATGGTGGTTGCCAGGGGTTGGAGAAGGGAGAAATAGGGAGTTATTATTTATTGGGTACAGTTTCAGTTTGGGCAGATGAAATGTTCTGGAGATGGATGGTGGTGATGGCTGCACAGCAACGTGAATATACTTAATGCTACTAAACTGTACATTTAAAAATGGCTAAAACTGAATTTTATGTTATGATAGTTTACAATAAAAAACGAACAAATATAGGAGTATTTCAGAAAATGGTCATAATAAGTATGTAGAACCATAATCATGGGCCAATATATTTTTGATCAACAGGGCAAACATTCTGCTAGTAGATATAGCAAGGAATTATAATACATGCTAGCTATAATATAGTCAAGTTATTTTGCTTAGTTTGAGCAAATCAGCTGTGTTGTGTAATTAAAGCAGAACAGTAGCTAAATTCTATACTATAGGTCTAAATCCAGAAAGTAGTCTTTTTAGACATTAATTAGCAAGATTTTCTATAAAATTATTGAGCCATTAAATTCTCTAGCCAACTACATCTATGTCATTTTAATAAGCTCAGAACCAGTTTTGCTTAATTGTAACAATATATATACATAAGCGAGGATACTATATTTTCAGAGTTTTAGTATGGTTAATGTTTAAAAAAGAGAGGACTATGGTTGAACTTTTTTTAACTGTGGTAAAATATATATAACATAAAATTTATCATTTTTTCCAAATGAAAATAACTTTGTTTTAAGCAAAGGAGAAATGGATTATTCAACTTTTTTCTAAGATTAAGATTTATGTTTCCAGTGCACTGGAAATATCTGTGTTACTTTTACCTTCATAGCAAATGACAGCTAAAAACATTTTTTTTAAAACACGACCTTTTAAAACAGGGAAGTGGACCACAGGAAATGCTGTTACAAATTATCTAAGGTCTGTGGAAATGTTCAGTGCATCTATAATTATTCTATGAATAGGCATCTTAAAGATAAACAGTATCTAAGAGCACTGGTACGGCTGCTGAGGTCGCTGGGCTTCGTCCAACATAAGGAAATTATATGTCAAATTAATTCCAGCCACAAAACACTCTGAGATTTGCAGCTACATGAGGAGTGAAATGCTTTCCATGAATTCTTCCATCACTCGGCAAGCTACTCTGGACCCAGGCCTATGGCGCCCCTGCCCTCTGTTCATCATAACCCTGACCCCTCTTCTCTCCTAAAGCAGGCTCCAGCTGCCCTGGGGTTCCAGGGAAAGAAGACCAAGGACTCACAAAGTGAGGCATTAAAGAAACTGGAGAGGTTTGGCTTCCTGCAGAAACCAGAATTTCTACAAGCCCGTGAAGTCTAGAGAAGGGAAGTGAGGTAATATGGCAAGGTGAAGTGCAAGTCAGGGCCAGGTAAGAGCTGCTCCCGGCCTTTTCAGTCCTGCCAGCCTCAGGCCAGGCTGGCTGGCAGCTCTGGGTCCTTCAGCTCCTCCCCGTCCGCGCCATCTCTTCACAACCACACCACCGTGAGCTGCCCGAATTCCCAGGCAGCTTCGATTATTTGTCTCTGTTAAAGGAGGACAAACGAAAACTATACAGCTGTAAAATCCCATGATCCTGAAAAGTAATGTCAGGGGAAAACGGTGGTTATAAGTGAAAAAGCAAGATCTAAATCTATATACATACAATATCCCATACCTGTACAAAGTATATTTATGAACACTGAAAACACTGAAAGAAATACCTCAATGTGTTGATAGTTCTTTTTCATGTGATTGAGGATGCTTTTACTTTCTATGTACCTTTCAGTATTTTTCCAAGTTTTCCATATGAGCATACATTACGTTTGTAATAAGTAAAGGACAGTAAATCATATTTCTTTAAAAGAAAAAAAAAATCACTGGACAAATAAAGCCAACATTACCGGCTAGTTATAGAAAAACAATTATCCTGTTAACAAGAAATAATTCCATACTCTAAAGATCTTAATGGCTGAAATTTAACAAATAATTGTCAAGCCCTTTGTATTGGGTCCAGGCAGCAGCAACGGTTTGTGTTAAACTCTGACAGGAGTAAGATATTTCAGATTTTAAAATTTTGTTTTCCTTGGCTAAGATGACAGTTTTCCACATCTGATTTGGCCACGTGTGGGAGTCATTGCTAGGAAAACACCACCAAAGAGTTTGAGGTTTTCCCCCAGGTTCTGTTTCTTTTAGGGTAGCAAATAGAGACTTTCTTCCTCCTCTGACTCATAGACTTCCCCTGGATGAAGCTTCAATGGTATTAATTAGCATTAAATTCAAAGTAGACATAATGTCCAGCTGCAGGAAAAACTCAGGGCTGAATTAGCTCACGCTTGGATGGGTGTTAGAAATAATTGTTTTCAAATTTATTTTTGCCAAGTGAATTCATTGCCCAAGTGTTATTTGACGTATTTTTGTTTGCAGGCTTGCAAAATATGTTACTAGTTGGAATGCCAACTATTTCACTTCAGCACAGGCCAGAACCTTGGTTCTTTTAAAATCTCTGACAGCATTACAGTTTAAGCACATAGAAAGGAAGTGAACCGTAAGCAACATAAAACCGTCCCTGCAAGTTCTGGTTCACAAAAGCCTACTCATACTCATCCTGTGGTCTCCACTGGATACTTACTAACAACTGTTCCTGGAGCTGGCCACACTTACCGTAAGGTGTCACTTGTGATTGGGACGCTGATTAAGTCCAGTAAAGAGGTTCCTCCACCTAGTTCCCAAAAATGAGCAATATCTTTTGGCTGAAAAAACAGGGTTTTTTCATATTAATGTTCTTTGGTGTTTTTACATTTTAAATAGTTCTTATATTTCATTAGTACCAGCCAGTAATAATTATGGATACAAGATATTATAGTCCTCAAGACCATTTCTTGGCAATTTTTTGAAAGGAAAGGAAATTTTTTCCTTTCTCTATTCCATCCCTCAAAATGCACCAAAACCTCTATTCCAAAGAACAAAAATGAAACATTAAGAATGTACATGTGTACTAAATGCCCTAATTCTACCCTAACTTAATAGAAGACATTAAACAGTGCCCCAATTCTGTAAATATCACATGTAGCAGACACTCACTCAAATTAGAAATAAAATTAACAAATTGAACACATTTGGAATTATCTTTTTGAAAAGAGTTGTAATTTTAGATAGAAATAAAACAGTTGAACAGGAAAACATCCTAATTGAGGGAGGCAGAAGCTCACAAAATAAATCAGACACACAGACAAGACATGAGGAAACGGGAAGAAAAGGTGGCAGTCCAGGCTGCAGACTGGGATTTCCCGGGCAATAGTATATAAGCAGCTGGTCTGTGCCTGACTTCCCTGGGGAATGTGACCGGCTGGCACTGGCCATACAAGCGGTAGGTGGGGGAACAAGGAGAGACTCAACAACTGTTTCCCTTTTTAGAGGACTCCAACACTAGGGGATTGAAAGGGCTGGGCAGCCAAAGGGCTGGGTAGCTTGGAAATAAGACCATCTATTCCATGACAGCTCTCCTACACCACCGGCTAGCTGATGGCATCTCTGCCTCTGGCCAGATACTAAGGAACCTTCAGGACACCAAGATTGTGTGAGGGGCTGATAAAGCTCTTCCACTTAGAACTTTTAGGAGACATTAAATCTGAGAAAGATGTGAAGCCCATCTTTGAATGAATATGGAAAAGCCCAACTTGATAGCACAAAGTTTAACAGAAACAAACAAGTGAAAAAGAATCACATGAGTTTTTATGTGTCTAATACCATGAACTTGGAAGAGGCAGGTGGTCATTAAAGCAGTTTTAGATGAATATATATATTTTGCATTTTTGACAAGTTATCTCAACCATTAAAATTGTTTTACGGTTGCTATTTGAATCATTAATGTTTGTGGGGGAAATAAGTTTGCATTGGAAAATCTCCCTTGATTCACAACTGGATGAAGAAAAGTTTTTAGAGCTCTTAAAAGTTAAGCTTATGAAAGTTGTCTTAGAGTTTCCCATGAAAAGGATAATTCCATTTCTAGGCTTATCCCTCATGCAAAATTCATGTGAGTCACAAAAATAAAGTCCTCCCCCATCTCAATATATTACTTTTTTTCTTTTCTTTTTAATTTCACAGTTTTAATAACCAGCTTGGCATTGGTGAATCCAGGAAGCAGCAACAGCCCATTTTAACTGTTTATATACATTGTCTAATAATCAAACACTTGGACTGGATCAATCTATTAAAATTTGCCTGTGTTATGGGAGATATGGGACCTTCTACTGTATTCTAGATTGTTCTTCCGTACATCTAATTTTATTTTTAAAGACCTCTTTTTCATATGAGAACTCCAAAAGAGAATTCCATTTAGGAATTTTTATTCCTCTAACATACACTATAAGTTCTCCCTGTGCCCTGAACAATGTCTAATTTTCCTCTGTAGATACACTAACACAAGTGAAAACAGGATTATAGCCAATTAGGGCCTGTGGTCTCAAACAGCATTACCAACTTCAAGATGTATTTGTAAAAATGCTAATAATCTGGATTTTGACCAGTATTTTTTCATAAATATTCCACAGGTCAAATTCATATTTTTAGCAGATTTTTTGGAGACAGAAGATAACTCACAATGTTATTCTCATTCGAAAGAAGAAAATATGCCAAAAAACTGTACAATAAAGTTACAAAGGAATCCGATTCAAGCATTTTAAGACATAACAAATGAGAAGGCCAAAATATTTCCCCACAGTTAGGTTGGCTTCATATGTGCTGAGTTGCATTTGAGTTAAAAAGTACATAGCTATGAAGTGTACAGCTGGATATGTGCAACGATTGTAGGTAAGATGGAAAATATAAAACAACGTCAGTATCCTCACTTCTCCATGTAGGTGTAGTGCAGCATCACCAAAAAGACACTCACTATGTTATGTCCTTTTGCTCTCCTTCCATATGTATATTCCAAGGCTAAGGTTGGTTTTGGTGGCTCATCCCTGCACAATAAAAGACAGGTAGTATTACCATCATGGGTGGAATTATTTTCTTATGCTATCATCTTACCTGATTTATTTTTGCTTCCTCTCAAAAACTTTGATTAGTAGAGAAGTTACACCTTGTATAACACATTGAGATAAAAATGATTAAGAATTTATACAAAAATTAAATAAGCCATAAAAATACCATCTTTAGTAGCAACTGCAGAGAATAATGGCACGTGCATGTAGTGGCAGTGCCTAGCAACACTGTTGGGGGAGTAGAGAAGGAGCTGGCAGTGTTGGTGGCCATGTTAGGGCAAAAGCTCTCTGCATCCAGGCCACATGGGAAGCACTGACAGCAGGTTTGTGCTCAGCCTTGATGTGGGGAGCTGGAAACCTAATGACTATCAATTTAACGGCAACATCAATGAAAGATTTTTATACAGTTTTCAATCTGAAATCACGGTTCAAACGTAGGCATCATTTAGCTAATGAGAGCTACAAACAAACAAGACTTTCCTTATCAACTTCCTGCAACACCTACCAATCATAATCCTAAATCTTAATCTGGTGGCATGCTTCTATGGTATAGAAGATTAGGAAGTATATAAAACAAATGGTAACATGCACAGTTTAAAGACCAATAATGTGCTTCAAAAGTAAACCCATGAGAGGGCTTCCCTGGTGGTGCAGTGGTTAAGAATCTGTCTGCCAATGCAAGGGACATGGGTTCAAGCCCTGGTCTGGGAAGATCCCACATGCCGCGGAGCAACTAAGCCCGTGCGCCACAACTACTGAGCCTGAGCTCTAGAGCCCGTGAGCCACACAACTACTGAAGCCCACATGCCTAGAGGCCGTGCTCCACAACAAGAGAAGCCACTGCAATGAGAAGCCCACACACCGCAAAGAAGAGCAGCCCTTGCTCGCAACTAGAGAAAGCCCACGCGCAGCAACGAAGACCCAATGCAGCCAAAAATAAAAATAAATTTAAAAAAAAAAGTAAACCCATGAGCAATTCGAAGATTGTAATTAATGTTCAAACAGTCATGAACTAGATAGAACTAAAAAGTTTAAATATCAGAGTAGCAGAGCCAAAATAAGCAAGTACTATGGTAGGCTGAGTAATTATGTTAATTTCTCTCCCCAAATAAGGAAATCCAATATTAATCCTGTACAATTTCATTTGCTTGTTGTTGGTTTTATCTTTAAGGGAGATTGTAAAAGCCATAATAAGGATTCACTAAGAATTAAAATATTTTGTTTCAGCCTCAAAATTATTCTCTTTCCATATGTCTTTTAGATTCTAACTTGCCCTACACAACAAGAAAAAGCAAACGTAGTCTAGAGGTTAACATAACACTTACCTGTCAAGACACCTTAGAATAATAGTAGTCTTTCCCTGGAAATTCAAAAAGAAAGAAATACTGTGTTAATGTCATCCACATGTAAAATTTTATTATTGTTCATAATTGTGGCTCAAAATAGCTTTTAATCACTTGAATGATAAATTACCTGGAAACTAGAAACTTTCAGAATTATTCCTAAGTTTGATGAGTAGAAAAAGTTAACTGTCAACTTTCCATCAGAGTGCAACTACACTGCTATTATTATAATTATAAGGTCCCGCAGATGACAAATACTAGCAAATCAAACCTCATTTTAGTGGTCAACTTGGCAGCTGTCTTAAATTTTCTCTCTACTCATCAATGCTAATTACTGGTTAAGCTGATGATCAGTGTCTTCTAACATGTTTTAATTCCAATTTGTTGAAGTGGAAATAAAAAAAGATAACATACAAATAAAGGACATGTTGAAAATATGTTCCAAGTAAGCAATCCAGATACCAGGTTAGAGTACTTTTTTGGGTTTGTTTTATTTCTAGGAGATGTATTTATTCTAAATTTCTTTTTAGGAGTAAGGATATATAGGATGGCATACAGGATATCCCATCTCTGCCACTAATCATGAAACTTAACTTCACATCTTAACCAGGGACTGGCTCAGTGGTTTAAATCATTGTGTTTGTTTTCTTAAAACTATTTTTTTTAAACAAACAATCTCTTACAAGAAAATAGACAAAAGAGAAGCAGAGGGGAAAGCTCTACCGAAGGAAACCTTTAGGATCCAAAGAAAGCAGTTTGGAAAACTGTGGACTCTACCAAACACACAGATTATTTTATTATACATGTGTTTTTTTAAGCCAAGAAAGCTATAATTTACCAAAAAAAAAAGATAATCATAAATAAATGACTCCAGATTATATCTGGGCTATGATCAAATTAAATGACTTTTTTTGGTAATGAGATATATAAATAATTGGAATAGTACTAAAAATATATATTATTGAAGGATATTTATTGGTAGGTGTAGAGTGAAAAACTAGAAACAATCTAAATGTCCCAAATAGGGAATTGATTGGCTATATTAATAACGGCAATCCGTATAATGGAATAACATGCAGCTAACAGGAATGATGATGTAGGAATATACATACTGACATGGTAAGACATGCATAATAGATTATGCATGACCCTGTTTTCAGTTAAAAAGCTTCTTTTCCTACTTCTTTGAGATGCACATACATACATAATATGCATAGAGAGAAAAAAATACAAAAATGAATCCAGAGAGACATCACATGTTAACAGTGAATGTTTCCAGGTGATAACTTTGTAGTGATTAATTTTTTTAAGAAAATAAAGATCTTCTAATTATCCCTTACCGAATGTGTACATGTAGAATATTTTTAAAGTTTTAAATAAATGAGGACTATAATACCTAAAAATTAATGTAATTCTATGTACAAGAAAGTATACAGAATTACCGTATTTTAGAATTGGAAGGAATCTTAGATAATATCTAGCCAATTTTCTCAAGTTCTCATGATCCCATAGTGTTGATTTAAATTATTTTTATTATAATTTCATTTAAATGTATAAGACTACTTGGTGGAATTCCAAATAAACTCAACTCTGGGCATTGAAGTCAACTTTTAGATTACCATTAAAATAATGATCCAAATTTTAAAAATTCACTAGTAAACTGTTGCGCTCTGAGAATGCATCCATAGACCCCCGGGTTTCCTAGTCCAAGAAGCACTGACACAGTACAAGTTCATTTAGAGACTATCAAAATGAATCCCATCTTCCCTTCTATTACTTCAATCACAGCAGTAGAGTAAACAATTACTCTACTTCTCTTCTCTGGCAAGAATCTTAGAAGCTTGTATCAGTCTACCCTCATGGGTGCCATCTCTTCTGGCTTACAGTCTCCCTCTCCCTCTCAGCTACTGTCACACCCACATGGGCATGGGCAACCCACCTAAGACCCTGACCTCTCAGTCCCCTTTGCCTCCTCAAGAGACTTTTTCCTTCACTCTACTTCTGCTACATGTCACTTTCAAGGTTCTATTTTGAACCATTTCACTACTGGAAATTGTACCACTTCCAAAATCACACAAACAACACATTCTCTAACCACTTTTTTTTTTTTTTTTAAATGGTGCTCGGGCCTCTCACTGTTGTGGCCTCTCCCGTTGCGGAGCACAGGCTCCGGACGCACAGGCTCAGTGGCCATGGCTCACGGGCCCAGCCGCTCCGCGGCATGTGGGATCCTCCCGGACCGGGGCACGAACCCATGTCCCCTGCATCGGCAGGCGGACTCTCAATCACTGCGCCACCAGGGAAGCCCCTCTAACCACTTTTTTAGGAATCCCCACAGGAATAACTCTTTAGCTTTAGTGAGAGGCCTCCAAAGTCCATCCATCCTTCTGGGACACAGCTGGAAACAGAGGGGTGCTCAGGCTACCTGGGCACTGACGCTGCCCGGTAAAGATGTAGCTTCACTGATGCAGAAGTTAGTTCCTGAAAGCCTCATGTCTGTTAACATGTAGAAGCATGAAGCACAGAAATAAAGTAGTATTATATACACTATATATATATATATATATAAAATATCATAAAATAGACAGTCCCCAACTTAGGACAGTTCCACTTATGATTTTTTGACTTTATGATGATGTGAAATTGATATAGACTCAGTAGAAACTACACTTTGAATTTTAAATTTTGACCTTCTCCCGGGCTAATGATATGCACTAATATACTCTCTCATGATGGTGGGCTGCAGCTCCCAGTCAGCCCCTCGATCACGAGGGTAAACAACCAATACACTTACAACCATTCTGTATGCACACAACCATTCTGTTTTTCACTTTCAATACAGTATTCAATAAGTTACATGAGATATTCAACACCTTATTATAAAATAGGCTTTGTGTTAGATAACTTTGCTCAACTATAAGCTAATATAAGTGTTTTGAGCACATTTAAGGTAGGTTAGGCTAAGCTATGATGTAGGTTAGGTTAGATGTATTAAATGCATTTTCGACTGACGGCATTTTCAACTTATGATAGGCTTACTGGGATGTAACCCCATTGTAAGTCGAGGAAGGTCTGTAATATAAACCCCAAATAAGATGAATTTCAGCATCTGCAAGCCTCAACCATTTTTAGACAGTGTCACCAGCAGTTCTACGTCTCTGGCAGAAACTCTGTGGGCCAAGCAAAGCTGCATGAAGATAGGATGCATCTGTTCCTGCTCTGTATGGCCACTTCCAAAACCTTTTTTATCCTTGGCTAAACAAGGGAAGCTTACAGTCAGTGGGGAGGGGTCTCTTGCTACTAAAGTGTTCCAAAGGATATGCTGTCCTTTTCACAACAATAAACAGCCCTTTGACAAACATCATTGGCACAATTCAATTATTCCTTAAATGAGATTCCTAAAAGTGAACTAACTGAATATAAAATATGAATATTATTTAAGATACTGACTTATTGACTTAGATGCTGACTTAGATATTTAAATGGATCCTGGCTTTTATACTCAACTGAGGTAGAAGACCTTAATATTTTCAAATTATGAAATTAAAAAGTTAAAATATTTAAAATTATATTTACTATTATAATTTTTCCTAGATCAATATAAGTACTTTTTAACTCACACTAAATATGGTATTAGCTAAGTATAAAATTAGTTCATTAACTTCAAGCTCAATGGTTCCATGACCATGAATTTGCACAAAATGTCTAAATATTGTATTCAAAATGTAATTATTCTAATATTAGGTGATAAAAAATAATTCATTTCATATGTAAAATTCTTTCATCTGGGTATTTTTCAATCATGTCTTAGTGAGAATGTTAATACTGTCATCAACATTATTTCTTAATTAACTGCCCCCTTATGGTACACAACACTTAAATGATTATTCTATGTGAAATTAGCTCTCTGTTGATCTAAAGGGTATGCTATACCTGTGCACCTATCAACCCATGGATTTTGGCTGACTTCTGCTAATCTGTGTGGAGATAAATGACATTACTAGGGTCAGAAATGACAAACAGATTGTTGTATCTCAACCGCCAGCACTTTCCTAGAATGCTGTGGATCAGATGTCATCTTCAGGCTCAGCAGAAAAAGGCACCACGATTGATAAGATGTGTGTGGAAGATGTGTGCCTAGTGTTTGCTATCCTTTAAGGGACCCTGGAAAGCACCTTCTGACAACCAGATCTTAGACTATGGGAAACTGGAAAAGTAAAAATGTAGAGGTCTAGACAGCTTCCTTCCCACTTTTCTACCACCTAGAGATTCAGGTTTAGGGTGAGAAAGTAAGGTCTGGGAAGTGAAAGACTAGTCAATGACAAAGTTTTCTGGGCCACACTCTAGGAATACTAGAATGATTAAGCCTTAAAAAAATTTTTTTCTGCAAGCTTTATTTTTTTCCTTTTCCATTATCGTTTATTACAGGATATTGAATATAGTTTCTCAGCTATACAGTAAAACCTTGTTGTTTATCCATTCTGTATTTAATAGTTTACATAGAATGATTATCCCTTGAAAAGAGAGGAAACATATGTCAAGTGGATCAGAAGACCATGCCTAGAAACTTGACAATCAAATGAGAGCAGAGAAAACAAGAGAGAAAGGTCTGGATAAATTGAGATGTCATTAGGTATGATATTAAGAAAAATTTTTAAAGAGAATAATGGAAGAGGGTCCATGTAATTCATACGACAAAACTGCTGAGACAATGCCTTAGAATAATATATTAAAGCCACAGATGCAAAACTACAAGTAATAAGTTCAGTATTATCACAGGAAAACAAAATGACCTCATATATATTACCAAAACCTGTGGCATGAGTGAGTGCAATATCAATGTGAAGAATAAAAAGAGACAGAAGAGGAGGAAAAATGCAGCACATTTTGTGTATCTGTATGGAAACTTACAAACATGCAGGTGGTGGCAGCATAAACAAATACATTTGCATGAAAATAAATAAACAGGGACTTCCCTGGTGGCACAGTGGTTGAGAGTCTGCCTGCCAATACAGGGGACCCAAGTTTAAGCCCTGGTCCGTGAGGATCCCACATGCCGCAGAGCAACTAAGCCCGCGAGCCACAACTACTGAGCCCGCGAGCCACAACTACTGAGCCCGCGAGCCACAACTACTGAGCCTGCGTGCCACAACTACTGAAGCCCACGCACCTAGAGCCTGTGGTCTGCAACAAGCCACCGCAATGAGAAGCCCACGCACCACAACAAAGAGTAGCCCCCACTTGCCACAACTAGAGAAAGCCTGCGTGCAGCAATGAAGACCCAACACGGCCAAAAATAAATTTTTTTAAAAAAGGCTTAAAAAAAGAAAATAAATAAACAGGGACTTCCCTGGTGGCACAGTGGTTGAGAGTCTGCCTGCCAATGCAGGGGACACGGGTTTGAGCCCAGGTCAGGGTGAATCCCACATGCCATGGAGCAACTAAGCCCGTGCACCACAACTACTGAGCCTGTGCTCTAGAGCCTGCAAGCCACAACTACTGAAGCCCACGTGCCACAACTACTGAAGCCCGTGCGCCTAGAGCCCACGCTCTGCAACAAGGGAGTCCGCTGAGATGAGAGGTCCACACACTGTGGCAGGGAGTAGCCCCCGCTTGCTGCAGCTGGATGAAGCCTACGCACAGCAATGAAGACCCAACACAGCCAAAAAATAAATAAATAAATAAATAAGTTTTTTTAAAAAAAGAAAAGAAATGAACGCATATAATCTCATGGATGTACACTAGAGACTGTAGCCTGACCATATGAAATGAATAATACATAGGATATCTCATGACACACATCACAAGAGGAATACAGGCAAAGTATAATAGTGTAGGGGATAACATCTATTCAAGACAGTGTCTAAGTCAGTTTGAATTGAGTTTTCTGTCACTCCCAAAGGAAATAATCCAGACTCACATAGAAACTAGGGTCAAAGAGAGGTTAAGTGACTCGTTCCAACCTAGAATTCTATACCTAGATAAACTTTCAATCCAGAGTGAGGGTAAAATAAAGACATTTTAGATATGCAAGGTCTCAAAAATTTTACTACCCATGTATACTTTCCCAGGAAACTACAAAAGAATGTGCTCCACAAAGATAAGTGAGTAAATCAAGAAAACAGAAGACACAGGATCCAGGAAACTGAAGCTCCAACACAAGAAAGATGCAAAGGGAGTCCCCAAGATGTTGGGGAGGGACAATAGCTATGCAGCTGCCCCCAGGAATAACCAGTACAGACTGCACAGAAGGTTCAAAGATGGGAGGACTCTGGCTGGAGAGGGGTACTTTCAGATAATTTGATACAATTGACCACATGAAGATTTGCATTGACCATCTGTTGGGGATTGTGGAAAAAATTAGCAATAGGTACATGGGGAACCAGCTTCAAGGATGGTTCCCCAACTGGAAAACCAATTAAATTTCAAGTTCCACCAGTGGAACGCTGCACCAGGACACTGAGATATACTGATAGTTCCCTCTTCCCCTGAGACCTCACCCTGGAATGACTTTTTATCTTCTTTTGGTCCAACAGTGAGAGGCAGAGACAAGATGGCAGAGGAGAAGGACTTGAGCTCACCTCCTCCCATGAAAACATCAAAATCACAACTAACTGCTGAACAACCATCAACAAAAAAAGACTCAAACCTACTAAAAAAGATATTCTACATACAAAGACAAAGAAGAAGATGGTAGGAGGGGCACTTTCACAATATAATCAAATCCCACACCCGCTGGGTGGCTGACCCACAAACTGGAAAATAATTATATCTCAGAGGTTCTCCCACAGGAATGAGAGTTCTGAGCCCCATGTCAGGCTCCCCAGCCTGGGGGTGTCTGGCTTCAGGAGGTTCAGGAGGAGGAGCCCCAAGCGCATTTGGCTTTGAAGGCCAGTGGGGCTTGAGTGCAGGAGCTCCACAGGACTGGGGGAAACAGAGGCTCCACTCTTGGAGGGCACACACAAGGTTTCACGTACACTGGGATCCAGGGCAAAGCAGTGACTCCATAGGAGCCTGGGCCAGACCTACTGGAATGTCCTGGAGGATTTCCTGGGGAGGCAGAGGTCAGCTGTGGCTCACTGTGGGGGCAACAACACTGGTGGCAGAGGCCCCAGAGAATATTCATTGGCGTGAGCTCTCCTGGAGGTCACCACTTTGGCACTGAGACCTGGCCCCACCCAACAGCCTGCAGGCTCCAGTGCTGGGACACCTTAGGCCAAACAACCAACAGGGTGGGAACCCAGCACCACCCATCAGCAGACAGGCTACCTAAAGTCATCCTGATCTCACAGCCATCTCTAAACACACCCTTTAACATGGCCCTACCCACCAGAGGGACAAGACCCAGCTCCATCCACCAGTGGGCAGGTACCAGTCCTTCCCACCAGGAAGCCTGCATAAGCCCCTGCACCAACATCACCCACTTGGGGGCAGACACCAGAAGTGAGAGGAGCTACAATCCTGCAGCCTGAGGAACAGAGGCCATAAACACAGAAAGTTAGACAAAATGAGACAGCAGAGAAATATGTTCCAGATGAATGAACAAGATAAAACTCCAGAAGAACAACAAGTGAATTGGAGATAGGCAATCTTCCGAAAAAGAATTCAGAGTAACCAGAGTAAAGATGATCCGAGATCTTGGAAAAAGAATGGAGGCACAGACCAAGAAGATACATGAAATGTTTAACAAAGAGCTAGAAGATTTAAAGAACAGAGATGAACAATACAATAACTGGAATGAAAAATACACTATAAGGAATCAATAGCAGAATAAATGAGGCAGAAGAATGAATAAGTGAGCTGGAAGACAGATGGGTGGAAATCACTGCTGCAGAACAGAAAAAAGAAAAAAAGTATGAAAAGAAAAGAGGACAGTCTAAGAGACCTCTGGGACAACATTAAATGCACCAACATTCACATTATAGGGGTCCTAGAAAGAGAAGAGAGAAAGGGCCTGAAAAGATATTTGAAGAGATAATAGCAGAAAACTTCCCTAACATGGGAAAGGAAATAGCCACCCAAGTCCAGGAAGCACAGAGAGTCCCATACAGGATAAACCCAAGGAGGAACATGCCAAGACACATATTAATCAAACTGACAAAAATTAAAGACAAAGAAAAATTATTGAAAGCAGCAAGGGGAAAACGACAAATAACATACAAGGCAACTCCCATAAGATTAACAGCTTATTTCTCAGCAGACACTCTACAAGCCAGAAGGGAGTGGCGCGATATACTTAAAGTGATGAAAGGGAAGAACCTACACCCAAGATTACTCTACCCAGCAAGCATCTCATTCATTCGATGGAGAAATCAGAAGCTTTACAGACAAGCAAAAGCTAAGAGAATTCAGCACCACCAAACCAGCTGTATAACAAATGCTAAAGGAACTTCTCTAAGTGGGAAACACAAGAGAAGAAAATGACCTACAAAAACAAACCCAAAACAATTAAGAAAATGGTCATAGGAACATACATATCGATAATTACCTTGAACGAGAATGGATTAAATGCTTCAACCAAAAGACACAGGCTTGCTGAATGGATAAAACAAGACCCATCTATATGCTGTCTACAAGAGACCCACTTCAGACCTAGGGACACATACAGACTGAAAGTGAGGGGATGGAAAAAGATATTCCATGCAAATGGAAATCAAAAGAAAGCTGGAGTAGCAATACTCATATCAGATAAAATAGACTTTAAAATAAAGAATGTTACAAGAGACAAGAAAGGATACTACATAATGATCAAGGGATCAATCCAAAAAAGAAGATATAACAATTATAAATATATATGCACCAAACATAGGAGCACCTCAATACATAAGGCAACTGCTAACAGCTGTAAAACAGGAAAATGACAGTAACACAATAATAGTGGGGAACTTTAAAACCTCACTTACACCAATGGACAGATCATCCAAAATGAAAATAAATAAGGAAACAGAAGCTTTAAAGGACACAATAGACCAAATAGATTTAATTGATATTTATAGGACATTCCGTCCAAAACCAGCAGATTACACTTTCTTCTCAAGTGCGCACGGAACATTCTCCAGGATAGATCACATCCTGGGTCACAAATCAAGCCTCAGTAAATTTAAGACAATAGAAATCATATCAATCATCTTTTCTGACCACAATGCTATGAGATTAGAAATCAATTATAGGGAAAAAAAACGTAAAAAACACAAACACATGGAGGCTAAACAATATGTTCCTAAATAACCAAGAGATCACTGAAGAAATCAAAGAGGAAATAAAAAAATACTAGAGACAAATGACAATGAAAACATGACAATCCAAAACCTACGGGATGCAGCAAAAGCAGTTCTAAAAGGGAAGTTTACAGCCATACAAGCCTACCTCAAGAAACAAGAAAAATCTCAAATAAACAATCTAATGTTACATCTAAAGGAACTAGAGAAAGAAGAAAAAACAAAACCCAAAGTTAGCAGAAGGAAAGAAATCATCAAGATCAGAGCAGAAATAAATGAAATAGAAACAAAGAAAACAATAACAAAGGTCAATAAAACTAAAAGCTGGTTCTTTGAGAAGACAAACAAAATGTATAAACCATTAGCCAGACTCACCAAGAGGGAGAAGACTCAAATCAATAAAATTAGAAATGAAAAAGGAGAAGTTACAACAGACACCACAGAAATACAAAGCATCCTAAGAGACTACTACAAGCAACTCTATGCTAATAAAATGGACAACCTGGAAGAAATGGACAAATTCTTAGAAAGGTATAACCTTCAAAGACTGAACGAGGAAGAAATAGAAAATATGAACAGACCAATCACAAGTAATGAAATTGAAACAGTGATTAAAATGCTTCCAACAAGGGCTTCCCTGGTGGTGCAGTGGTTAAGAATCCACCTGTCAATGCAGGGGACCAGGTTCAAGCCCTGGTCTGGGAAGTTTCCACATGCCACGGAGCAACGAAGCCCAGGCGCCACAACTACTGAGCCTGCGCTCTAGAGCCCGCGAGCCACAACTACTGAAGCTCGTGTGACTAGAGCCCGTGCTCTGTAACAAGAGAATCCACCGCAATGAGAAGCCCGCGCATGGCAATGAAGAGTAGCCCCCACTCGCCGCAACTAGAGGAAGCACGCACACAGCAAGGAAGACCCAACGCAGCCAAAAATAAATAAATTAAATTAATTAATTAAAAAAAGCATATTAAAAAGCTATGGAAAAAAAAATCTTCCAACAAAAGTGCAGGACCAGATGGCTTCACAGGTGAATTCTATCAAACATTTAGAGAAGAGCTAACACCCGTCCTTCTCAAACTCTTCCAAAAAATTGCAGAGGAAGGAAAACCCCCAAACTCATTCTATGAGGCCACCATCACCCTGATACCAAAACCAAAGCTACTACAAAAAAAGAAAATTATAGACCAATATAACTGATGAATATAGATGTAAAAATCCTCAACAAAATACTAGCAAACAGAATCCAACAACACATTAAAAGGATCATACACCATTATCAAGTGGGATTTATCCCAGGGATACAAGGATTCTTCAATATACACAAATCAATGTGATACACCATATTAACAAACTGAATAAAAACCATATGATTATCTCAATAGATGCAGAAAAAGCTTTTGACAAAATTCCACACCCATTTATGATAAAAACTCTCCAGCAAGTGGGCATAGAGGGAACCTACCTCAACATAATAAAGGCCATATATGACAAACCCACAGCAAACTTCATTCTCAATGGTGAAAAACTGAAAGCATTTCCTCTAAGATCAGGAACAAGACAAGGATATCCACTCTCACCACTATTATTCAACATAGTTATGGAAGTCCTAGCCACAGCAATCAGAGAAGAAAAAGAAATAAAAGGAATCCAAACTGGAAAAGAAGAAGTAAAACTGTCACTGTTTGCAGATGACATGATACTATACATAGAGAATCCTAAAGATGCTACCAGAAAACTACTGGAGCTAATCAATGAATCTGGTAAAGCTGCAGGATACAAAATTAATGCACAGAAATCTCTTGCATCTCTTGCAAATTCCTATACACTAATGATGAAAAATCTAAAAGAGAAATTAAGGAAACACTCCCATTTACCATTGCAACAAAAAGAATAAAATACCTAGGAATAAACCTACCTAGGGAGACAAAAGACCTGTATGCAGAAAACTATAAGACACTGATGAAAGAAATTAAAGATGATACCAACAGATGGAGAGATATACCATGTTCTTGGATTGGAAGAATCAATATTGTGAAAGATGACTATACTACCCAAAGCAATCTACAGATTCAATGCAATCCCTATCAAATTACCAATGGCATTTTTTTCAGAACTAGAACAAAAAATCTCAAAATTTGTATGGAGACACAAAGGACCCCGAATAGCCAAAGCAGTCTTGAGGGGAAAAAACAGAGCTGGAGGAATCAGACTCCCTGACTTCAGACTATACTACAAAGCTACAGTAATCAAGACAGTATGGTACTGACACAAAAACAGAATTATAGATCAGTGGAACAGGATAGAAAGCCCAGAGATAAACCCTCACACCTATGGTCAACTAATCTATGACAAAGGAGGCAAGGATATACAATGGAGTAAAGACAGTCTCTTCAATAAGTGGTGCTGGGAAAACTGGACAGCTACATGTAAAAGAATGAAATTAGAACACTCCCTAAAACCATACACAAAAGTAAACTCAACATGGATTAGAGACCTAAATGTAAGACCAGGCACTATAAAACTCTTAGAGGAAAGCATAGGAAGAACACTCTCTGACATAAATCACAGCAAGATCTTTTTTGATACACCTCCTAGAGTAATGGAAATAAAACCAAAAATAAATAAATGGGACCTAATGAAACTTAAAAGCTTTTGCACAGCAAAGGAAACCATAAACAAGATGAAAAGACAACCCTCAGAACGGGAGAAAACATTTGCAAATGAATCAATGGACAAAGGATTAATCTCCAAAACATATAAACAGCTCATGCAGTTCAATATTAAAAAAACAAACAACCCAATCCAAAAATGGGCAGAAGACCTAAATAGACATTTCTCCAAAGAAGACATACAGATGGCCAAGAGGCACAAGAAAAGCTGCTCAACATCACTAATTGTTAGAGAAATGCAAATCAAAACTAAATTGAGTTATCACCTCACATCAGTTAGAATGGGCATCATCAGAAAATCTACAAAGAACAAATGCTGGAGAGGGTGTGGAGAAAAGGGAACCCTCCTGCACTGTTGGTAGGAATGTAAATTGATACAGCCACTATGGAGAAGAGTATGGAGGTTCCTTAAAAAACTAAAAATAGAATTACCATATGATCCAGCAATCCCACTACTGGGCATATAACCAGAGAAAACCCTAATTCAAAAAGACACATGCACCCCAATGTTCACTGCAGCACTATTTACAATAGCCAGGTCATGAAAGCAACCTAAATGCCCATCGACAGATGAATGGATAGAGAAGATGTGGTACATATATACAATGGAATATTACTCAGCCATAAAAAAGAACGGAATTGGGTCATTTGTAGAGACGTGGATGCATCTAGATACTGTCATACAGAGTGAAGCAAGTCAGAAGGAGAAAAACAAATATTGTATATTAACACATATATGTGGAACCTAGAAAATGGTACAGATGAACCGGTTTGCAGAGCAGAAATTGAGACACAGATGTAGAGAACAAACGTATGGACCCGAAGGGGGGAAAGCGGCGAGGGGGTGGGGGTGGGATGAATTGGGCAATTGGGATTGACATGTATACACTGTTGTGTATAAAACTGATGACTAATAACGACCTGCTGTGTAAAAAATTAATAAAATTAAAACAAAGAAACAAACAAAACCCAAAATCTATGGGACGCAGCAAAAGCAGTTCTAAGAGGGAAGTTTATAGCGATACAATCTTACCTCAGGAACAAAAAAACTCTCAAACAACCTAACCTTATACCTAAAGCAACTAAAGAAAGAAGAACAAACAAAACCCAAAGTCAGTAGAAGGAAAGAAATCATAAAGGTCAGAGCAGAAATAAATGAAATAGAGATGAAAACAATAAAAAAATCAATAAAACTAAAAGCTGGTTCTTTGAAAAGATAAACAAATTGATAAACCTTTAGCCAGACTTATCAAGAAAAAAAGGGAGAGGGCTCAAATCAAGAAAACAAGAAATGAAAAAGGAGAAGTTACAACTGACACCACAAAGGATCATAAGAGACTACCACAAGCAACTATATGCCAATAAAATGGACAACCTAGAAGAAATGGACAAATTCTTAGAAAGGTACAATCTTCCAAGACTGAACCAGGAAGAAATAGAAAATAGGAACAGACCAATCACAAGTACTGAAATTGAAACTGTGATTTAAAAAACTACCAACAAACAGAAGTCCAGGACCAGATGGCTTTACAGGCAAATTCTAACAAACATTTACAGGAGAGTTAACAACTATCCTTCTGAAACTCTTCCAAAAATTGCAGAGGAAGGAAAACTCCTAAACTCGTTCTACAAGCCCACCGTCACCCTGATACCAGAACCAGACCACACAAAAAAGAAAATTACAGGCCAATATCACTGATGAACATAGATGCAAAAATCTGCAACAAAATACTTGCAAACCAAATCCAACAATACATTAAAAGAATCATACACCATGATCATGAAAGTAGGATTTAACCCAGGGATGCAATGATTTTTCAACACCCACAAATTGGTCAGTGTGATACACCAAATTAACAAATTGAAGAATAAAAACCATATGATCATCTTAATAGATGCAGAAAAAGCTTTTGATAAAAATCATCACCGATTTATGATAAAAACTCTCCAGAGAGTGGGCATAGAGGGAACCTACCTCAACATAATAAAGGTCATACATGACAAACCCATAGCTAACATCGTACTCAACTGTGAAAAGCTGAAAGCATTTCCTCTAAGATCAGGAACTAGACAAGGATGTCCACTCTCACCACTTTTATTCAACATAGTTCTGGAAGTCCTAGCCATGACAATCAGAGAAGAAAAAGAAATAAAAGGAATCCAAACTGGAAAAGAAGAAGTAAAACTGTCACTGTTTGCAGATGACATGATACTACATGTAGAAAATCCTAAAGATGCTACCAGAAAACTACTAGAGCTCATCAATGAATTCAGTGAAGTTGCAGAATACAAAATTAATACACAGAAATCTGTTGCATTTCTATACACTAACAATGAAATATCAGAAAGAGAAATTAAAGAAACAATCCCATTTACCATCACATCAAGAAGTATAAAATACTTAGGAATAAACCTACCTAAAAGACCTGTACTCTGAAAAGTGTAAGATGCTGATGAAAGAAACTGAAGATGATACAAACAGATGGAGAGATGATACCATGTTCTTGGACTAGAAGAATCAATACTGTCAAAATGACTTTACTACCCAGGGCAATCTACAGACTCAATATAATCCCTATCAAATTACCAATGGCATTTTTCACAGAACTAGAACAAAAATTAAAATTTGTATGGAAACAAAAAAGACCCGAATAGCCAAAGCAATCCTGAGAAAGAAAAAAAGAGCTGGAGGAATAAGGCTCCTATAGAAATACAGATCAATAGAACAGGATAGAAAGTCCAGAAACAAACCCACGCACCTATGGTCAATTAATCTACAACAAAGGAGGCAAGAACATACAATGAAGAAAAGACAGTCTCTTCAGTAAGTGGTGCTGGGAAAACTGGACAGCTATACATAAAAGAAGGAAATTAGAACATTCTCTAACACCACACCAAAAATAAACTAACAATGGATTAAAGACCTAAATGTAAGGCCAGATACTATAAAACTCTTAGAGGGAAACATAGGCAAAACACTTCTAGATCCACCTCCTAGAGTAATGAAAATAACAAATGGGAACTAAATAAACTTAAAAGCTTTTGCACAGCAAAGTAAACTTTAAAGAAAATACAAAGGCAACTCTCAGAATGGGAGAAAATATTTGCAAATGATGTGACTGACAAGGAATGAATCTCCAAAATATACAAATAGCTCAATATCAAAAAAACCCAAACAAACCCAATCAAAAAATGGGCAGAAGACCTAAATAGATATTTCACCAAAGAAGACATACAGATGGCCAAAAGCACATAAAAAGACGCTCAACATCAGTAATTATTAGAGAAATGCAAACCAAAACTACAATGAGGTATCACCCCACTCTGGTCAGAATGGCCATCATCAAAAAGTCTACAAACAATAAGTGCTGGAGAGGGTGTGGAGAAAAGGGAACCGTCCTACACCTTGGTGGGAATATAAATTGGTACAACCACTATGGAGAACAGTATGGAGGTTCCTTAACAAACTAAAATAGAGCTACCATACAGTCTAGCAATCCCACTCCTGGGCATATATCTGAAGAAAACCATAATTTGGAAAGATACATGCAACCTGTTGTTCATGCAGCACTATTTATGATGTTCATGCCAAGACATGGAAGCAACCTAAATGTCCATCAACAGAGGAATGGATAAAGAAGATGTGGTGCATATATATATATATATATATATATATATATACACACACACAATGGACTATTACTCAGCCATAAAAAAAGAATGAAATAATGCCATTTGCAGCAACATGGATGGACCTGGAGATTATTCAACTAAGTGAAGTCAGACAAAGACAAAAATCATATGCTATCATTTATATGTGGAATCTAAAAAAACAATACAAATGAACTTATTTACAAAACAGAAACAGATTCACAGTTTTCAAAAACAAACTTATTGTTACCAAAGGGGAAAGGTGACAGGAGGGATAAATTAGGAGTTTGGGATTAACATAAACACACTACTATATTTAAAATAGACAATCAACAAGGACCTACTGTATAGCACAGGTACCTCTACTCAATATTCTGTAATAACCTATGTGGGAAAAGAATCTGAAAAAGAATGGATGTATGTATATGTACAACTGAATCACTTCGCTGTACACCTGAAACTGACACAACATTGTAAATCAACTATACTCCAATATAAAATAAAAATTTTTAAAAAGGGATGGTCCCAAATGAGCCCCACCTCCTGGTATTCACACCCATCTGTAGTCCCTCACACACTGCACTGCTCTTTTTGACCAACAGCATATGGCAGAAGTGATGGCATGTCGCTTCCAAAATTAGGTTATAAAAGACTGTAGCCTCTGTCTCAGGTAACCTCTCACTTTCGATCTCTCACTCTGGAGGAAGCAAGCTGCCATGCTGTATGCAGCCTTGTTGAGAGGTCCACATGGCAAAGAACTAAAGCCTCTGGCCAAGAGCCAGCAAGAAACTGATGCCTCTTGCCAGCAAACATGTTGAGGAGCCTGGAAACTGATTCTCCAGTTCAGTCGAGGCGAGAAATAACTTTAGTCCCAGATGACATCTTGACTACAACTTTATGAAAATTCTTAAGCAGAACCACCCAACTAAGGTGCTCTCAGAGTCCAGACCCTCAGAAACTGGGTGAGGTAATGACTGTCATTTTAAAAGCTGATAAGTTTTGAGGTAATTTATTATGTAGCAATAGATAACTAATGCATGTAAAAACTAAGGTACATATAAAAACTAGGCAAATAAAAAACAAAGAAGTTTTAAACTTCAGGAAAAAGTTACTTGAGAAGGGAAATATAATCACAGTTCTGCACTTGGCACACCAGCAAAAATGATTTAGACACTTATAATAAAATAAACTAACACTGAATATTGATTCAGCCCAACACGATAATAGCAATGATATTACTAGAAGTGGGAGTTTGAGAGAGATGGGGAAGTAAACACTTTTCTACTATTATCAGAAATTCAACAGATAGTGTATAATATTGAAAGTCTGGAAACAGCCCATAAGCACATTATTCAGAAATACAGAAGTAAATTACAGAAGAAACGTAAAAGATATGAAAATGGTGGCTTTGGGGAGAGATTCTGAATGATGTGGAGAGATTTGTTATTTTACTTTATGTACCTTTGGTAATCTTTTTTTTTTTTAAGGTAGGTGTATTTTATTTTCATCTTATACATGAGGAAACAGACACAGAGAGATTAAGCAACTTGATCAACATACACAAAGATGTTCATCATAGCATAAATTATAATTGTTGAATAAAACACAGAGGAGGGAGTCCAAATATCCAAAAGTAGGCAAACTGTGTTAAATCAATTATGGTACATCATTTGATGGAGGTATTTTAATAATAGTCTATATCAGGTTAAGAAGTTTCTTTTCTATTCGTAGTTTGCTAAAAGTAAGTTAGTTGCCCCAGGTGTTGAATTTTATTGAATGCTTTTCTAATCTACTGAGATGACCAAATGATTTTTTTGATTATGACAAATTAATGCAGTATTAAAATATCAAGGAAAGAAGAAAATCATGTCTTTTTTCCAGATTCTTTTCCATTATAGGTTATTATAAGATATTGAGTATAGTTCCCTGTGCTATACAATAGGTCCTTGGTTATCTATTTTATATATAGTAGCATGTGTATGTTAATCCTAAACTCCTAATTTATCCCCCCTCCTTCTGCTATCCACTTTAGTAACCATAAGTTTTTCTTTTCTTTTTCTTTTTTATTTTTTTTGCGGTACGCGGGCCTCTCACTGTTGTGGCCTCTCCCGTTGTGGAGCACGGGCTCTGGACACGCAGGCTCAGCAGCCATGGCTCACGGGCCCAGCCACTCCGCGGCATGTGGGATCTTCCCGGACCGGGGCACGAACCCATGTCCCCTGCATCGGCAGGCGGACTCTCAACCACTGCGCCACCAGGGAAGCCCTGTTTTCGTTTTTCTTTAAAGATTTTTTTGATGTGGACCATTTTTAAAGTCTTTATTGAATTTTTTACAATATTGCTTCTGTTTTGGTTTTTTGGCCGCGAAGCATGTGGGATCTTAGCTCCGGATTAGGGATCGAACCGGCACCCGCTGCCCTGGAAGGAGAAGTCTTAAACACTGGACAGCCAGGGAAGTCTGCACAAGTTTGTTTTCTATGTCTGTGAGTCTATTTCTGTTTTGTAAATAAGTTCGTTTACCTTTTGATAGTCTTTAAGTTCTTAAACCACATACATGAATTACTTTAATAAAAGTAATTTAAGATAACAATAAAAACAGACTGTAACAAAAGATACAATCTAATAAAATTACGGACAAAACAACATCATAAATGAAAAAGGCTTGCAGACCCCAAGCTCAAACTTAGTGAGCAGGGTTATGTGATTACTAATATTTTTCTGTTCAGTAACAGACACACGGCATCTGGCAACAGAGAAGCTGGCAGACCTGCTCTAGTTGACAGTAGGTAAGCAAAACCTGAAAAATTCTGTTTTATCCTGAGAATTTCACATTAGAATAATTCCAGTTGAGTTACTAGGATTATGACAGATAGATAATCCATGACGTGTAGAGTCCATGACACGGACAGTGTCTAAACCTTCTACAGTTGTTATGGAAAACCTCAAAAATTCTGTTCCATCCTGAGAAATACACATTAGAATCACCGCAGATAAGACAATCCATGACTGACTGATATGGAGTCCCTGACACAGAGCATGGCTGAAAGAAACGTTAAAGCCAAAACAGAAAGACTCAGGGAGACAAGGTGGTTGCCAGAACTATTAGAAGGGCAATTTTTAAATATCTGAAGGTTTAACAAGTAGAAGAGTAAAATTAGACTTACTCTCATACTTTTACAGGTCAGAATTCAAACCAAGGGGTGGATGTTACAATGAAACAGACTGCAATTTTCCAGCAACTAGGCTTTGTAACTAGGATTTTCTAGAAACAAAAACGGAAACAGCCTGCCTTGTAAAAGAGAACATCCCCATTGTTGGAAATATTCAAACCTAGACCATAGAACCACTGTTTACAGTGACTAGAACCCTGGGGGAATCTACTTTCTCATTAAAAAAAAAGCACCAGTGCACAATCACACACAATTCTGCATACATTTCTAGGGAGTTCACAGACCCCAAGAAGTACCTCCATGGATCCCAGAGTAAGAATCCCTATTGCAGAAGAGTAGACTAGGGCTTCCCTGGTGGCACAGTGGTTAAGAATCCGCCTGCCAATGCAGGGGACATGGGTTTGAGCCCTGGTCCGGGAAGATCCCACATGCCGCGGAACAGTTAAGCCCATGCGCCACAACTACTGAGCCTGTGCGCCACAACCACTGAGCCTGTGCTCTATAGCCCCATGATCCACAACAAGAGAAGCCACTGCAGTGGGAAGCCCATGCACTACAACGAGAAGCCCGTGCACCACAACAAAGAGTAGTCCCCACTCACCGCAACTAAAGAAAGCTTGCACACAGCAACAAAGACACAACGCAGCCAAAAGTAAAATAAATAAATTTATTTTAAAAAAAACAGTATATCGCCTTAAAAAAAAAAAAGAAGAGTAGGGCTTCCCTGGTGGCGCAGTGGCTGAAAGTCCGCCTGCCGATGCAGGGGACTCGGGTTCATGCCCCAGACCGGGGAGATCCCACATGCTGTGGAGCGGCTGGGCCTGTGAGCCATAGCCACTGAGCCTGCGCATCCGGAGCCTGTGCTCCGCAACGGGAGAGGCCACAACAGTGAGAGGCCCGCGTACCACCAAAAAAAAAAAAAAAAAAAAAGAAGAGTAGTAGATATTTTCAAGGTTCCTTCTATTTCTGTGACACTAGTTTAAGACAAAGTTAAATGTATTATACTCTATATGGTTCATGTTTTTATTATCTATGTGCTTGTTTCAGCTGTACAAGTTACCTATAAATATGACCACCAGAATAGTATCAATATTTATGGTGACTTTGTGCAAACTGGGAAAAGATAACTCCCCTGGGCTGTCTAGTCAGAAACACATGCCCCTTCCTCTGGGCTGCTGTGGCCCAGGTCAGGACACACCACTTGACAAGAAGAGAAAGGCTGGCTGTTAGTCCCTACCCACCTGTGAGCAGGGCCCAACCAGATCCAATGTAACCAGCAGGCCGGAGATTGGTCATCTGGTTAAAGGGTTGAAGTACCTAAATTTTTATCAAAGTATTACAATAAATTTTACCACTGGTTGTTAAATCATTACAATACTTGGAAAAAAAAAAGTAGGAAAAAATGCATTACCCCGTTTTTACTGCCAATGAAGAAAACAGACTTTTCTCCAGTTTCAACTCCATTGCCTTCACTTCCATTACTTCCCCGTTTTTCTACTTCAGCTGTTGCGATTTCCCAGAGAGTTTCACTATATGAGGCAGAAAACCAAAATTCAGAGAAACAAAAAAGAATCCTTTCAAAAATTTCTTTCCAGCCCAAAGAAAATTTATTTCAGTCAGATTTATAAAACAAATCAACATCATTTGGGGGGGTACAATTTACTGGTAAAACTTCGGAGGATTAGTCATTCTCTTTGTACTAGATTGAAGCAGAAAATGATAAGCAGAGTCTTTATTGCCAGGATTTGAGGTTGTCTGATTTGGGGGCTTCCGGTCAAGGCTGAAAGCTGTGTGTGTTAGCGTCTCAGACACACATGAATGTACAATGACTTTTGGAAACGCACAACTTGAAAACCACCAACATCTAGGAAAAGGGGGAATGTGTAAAGCCAGTGTACCACATAATCTTTGTCCTCTGAAAGTTTTTGGCTTTGTTTTTTAAATTATATATTTTTTGGCTCAAGATTCCTTTTTTAAAATATAAAAAGGGGAAAATCACCTAAAATCACTTTTGAAAATCATCTTTTCATTTACCTCTCTACACACTCATATAATTTTATACAAATAAGATTATATCGTTTTTTTTTTAAAGTAAAGCCTAAATGAACTATGGAGTATTGAACTAAAAATACATGAGAAAGATTTTATGTGTTACAAGCTCGAATCTACTACTTTCTACATAGAGTATGCCAACTTGAGCAAATTACCTAATCTCTCTGGATCCTTCATTGCTTTATTAAGTCAACAAGTATTTCCTGAGCGCCTAATATATGAAAGCTGCTGTGCTAGTCCCCAGGCTTATCTGTTTCTTCACCTCTAAAATGCTGATAAAAAAGAATACCAACATCATAGGATTGCCATGACTGTTCAAATGTGATAATTCATTTAGGTTAGGGCCTGGCCTATACATAATCACCTAAAATCAGTGAGTGTTTATAATCATTATTATTCAAGAACCAGGAATGAAAAAAAGGGGTTAGAAAAGATCAAAACAGGTGTCCCTAAATGTCTGCCTAAAATTCACACATTTATTTCACAGGTGAGCCCCTAAGAACTCAGTCCGGGCCTGTTTGCTCTTCAATTACACACTATTTCTTCATTATTGTAATTATCTTCTTTCCAAGTTCCCAGCAGAAAAGAGAGGAGGTGTTGTAACCAATTAAACCGTGATGGGAAGCTTAAGGTTCATAAACTCAACAGAGGTCACACCGCCCACCCACCATGTGAGAAAAACAGACTTTCCTGCTCTGTGATGGACTCCAGGACTCATCTCTCCCGATGCACCTTATAAGTCGTTTAGAGAAGGTTTAGGTATGACCTTGAGAACAAGCAACTAAAACAGACATCATAGAACTGAAAAGCTAAAATGTATTTGATAGGTGATTAAAATCCCACCCCCACCCCTGCTGCCCGTTTATATATGACCTTACATTCTTCACAGTGCCTTCACAAGTTAGGCTCATTTATTGTCGTGAACTCCTGCACCCGGAGCCGATGTCCCTGAGGAAGTGGCTTGTGGTCTGGTTCACCGCCTGAAACTGTTCCTAGAACATTCCCTAACCCTCGAGAAACTCTTATTGAAAAAGTGAATAATTGGAGTTGAATGATCTTTCAAAATCTCTTAACTTTTCCACCTGGGGAACTTTTCTACTTGCTTTCGGCAGAATCCACACTCTCAAGGATAGTGCCTACGGATCCTTGACCAACAAGACAGGAATTGCAAAGAGGACGAACTCAATTTTCTTCCACCAACGGGTCCCGCGAGGATCTCCTCTCCCCAAATACACCCGCAGCGGCCTCTCCCTCCAACCCCCCCCCCCCCATCTCCACCCCTTCCTGGCTGGGCTGGGAAAGAAGGGAGGCTCTCGAGGGGAGCATAAGCCAGGCGCAAGCAGGGTTACAGAGATACCTGGGCATCGTGGCTCGGCCGTCCCACTGTTGTGGTCTCCGCGTAGGGTCCAGCCTAGAATCAGCGGGACCGCGAGCTCTGCGCGAGGCCGGCTTAGTGCTGGCTCGTGGGTTGCTATGGTAGCGACGTCACCAGTAAAGGTTGCGTATAGAAGAGGGGCATCATGGGAAATGTAGTTTTCGGCGTTCTTTTCGAGCCTCTCAGCTTCATCTGTTAGGGTGCGAGAGAGAGGCGACAAGTGGTAATAAATCTGGGACCTAAAAACTCTGGGCTGGAAGTGTTCTTTTATTTTAAAAGTATTCTACTGAGTACCGACTATTTATATGCCAGGGGTCTCTCTCTCTTCAATTACTTTTCTCTCCCCAATAGCAGTGAATTGAGAATGGAGAACGAAACAATCTCCTGAGCTGTTTTCTAGTGATTTACTAGAGGCAAAGAATATTTACGATTTTAGTATTTTCCAACTTTCTGCTTGTTTGGTTGTTTCAGGTTTTATTCAATAGCACATCATTTATTAATAAGTTAATAAAGCAAATGCATCTCCTTAATACTTCATTTACTTTATCTCCAAATCAATAAAAAACATTATTACTATATGACATACACAACTAATTATGATAACCCAAAGGAAGCCAGAGATATAAGCTATTGCAGAGAGGTACAAACAATTTATATTAGAACAAGTGACTAATTATGCCTCAAGGAGTTGGTGAAACATTCATGGCAGTGACAGTATTAGATCTGTTTTGATTGACTGAAGGAGAAACTGTTCCTCTACTGTTCTGCCATTTGGCTTAGTCTCTACGTTGTAATGTTCAAGAATGTGGGCTTTGGAATAAGACAAACCTAGATCGAAGTCGGGACTCAGTCAAACTAGCTAAGTTGCCACATTGCCACAATGGAAACTAAGTCAATTTCTCTGAGCCTTAGTGTCCGATCCTGTAAAGCAGGGGAAATTTATGAGTTTTAAATGAGATAAATACATGTAAAACATAACTTATGAGTGTCTGAAACATTATAAGTGCTTAATACTTGTTATTATGGTGAGGTAAGCTGCTGATCAGCAACTTTGAAGAAAGAAACACAAGGAAATGAAGCAGATGGTTCATAGGAAATAAAAGGCATTCACTTCAGATAAAATCTTTGGGGACAAAATCCTCCCAACACGTAGGTGCATTTTGGAGACATAGGAGACTACAGTTGCACATAGGAAGGGAAGTAATGGACTTCAATGGAGAAAGGATGGTAGCAAGTGAGGCTGATACATCCATCATTGAATCAGCATTGCCTATAACTCACAAACCGATGTGGGACAAATTGTAATGAATTGCAATGATTTGGGTTCTGGAACTTTAGAATCCCTTTGCATGTTAGTTGGGAAGCCCTATTGATATGGACAATAATGGCAGCTAACATTTTGCCAGGTGTTTTCTGTGGACTAGGCACAGTAAAAGCATTTTAAAGTATAATGATTTGGGTAACTGGGATACGTGGTTGAAGGAGGGAGCCTGGTAACCAGGAAGGTGAAGGTTATCTGCCTGGGCCCTAATCACCAGCACTGATTCAGGAGTGATTCAGTAGATTCACCTTGATCTGATTAAGCAGGTGAGTTCTCTTTTCTACCCTTATGCCTCCTGAGGCTTCATAATTGGACGAAGAAAGTGACTTTCCTGGGTAGATGAAAATTGTTCTCAAGGTAAAATATACAAAGATTTGAGCTCCTCTTCTGAATCAGCCCAAGAAGACTCACAGATTTCAATGGTGGTGATGGAGGAGGAGACAGTTTTATGCTGCTTCCTGGATGAAACGAACAACAGTGCAAAAGGATAAAGGTGTGTGCAGAGTATATTCGGGGACCTGTGAATAGTTTGGGGTGGAAGCATATAAAGTGCCTGGTGGGGCTAAGGTGGGAGAGCAAACTGGACAGGTAGATTGAGCTACAGTGAAGGATCTTGAAGTCTGGATTTTACTGTGTTGGCGATGAGAAACCAAATAAGATTTCAAATAGGGGTGTGCCATGACTAGACCTAAGTTTCAATGAGATAATTTCCTGCAGCTATGTGAGGGATGCTTTGGAGTCTAGAAGTCCATACGGAGGCTATTAACAATAGCCCAGAAAGTGAGAGTTTTTATATTTTTTCCTTGTTTTCAAAGTTACATGAGCTTATTGTAGAAAAAAATAGTATACAGAAAAAACTAAGAGGGTATAATAAGCAAATACCAGGAGTAACAACTATTAAACATTTTGATGTATTTTATTCCAATCTTTTTTCTCACAGAATTGAGATTTTACTGTAAAGTTTGTTAACATTCTGATTTTAACATGTATTTTCCCATATCAATTTTTTAAAAACCCATAATAAACATAGCTTTGATGGCTATCCACTATATAGATTTTTAATAATTTACTTAAGCATTCTCCTAATATGAGTGTTTGAGGTTAAACACCTAACATGAGTTGGGCCAGTCAGAGTCCTTTTCTGGAAATTTTCAAACAAGAATTAGGAGAATCAAGTCATTCCTTCTCTGGAGGAAATTGGTATATTTCCTGCTAAATGAAGTACTCTTGTGGAAATAAAATCCCTTTTTTCCTTTAGGAAAAAGAGAATAGGGGGAAATGTGAGAGGAGATGCGGTCCCTGCATGAACCAGTTAGCAGAAAAGCTTCTCCACCTTATTAGTCCTGCTACTCACTTTTGCTTCCTCACTCCCCACCTTCCCAAAGCCTTTGCTCCCCTGGAATCAGCCAAGAGACTCTGCAGTGAAGTCCAAATTCCATGACAGTTAGGAGGTGGGTGGATGGGTGAAATGTGTTCTCGGCATCTCAGGACTACTTAAAGCCTTTTTCTAGAGAAATATGGTTATCCATGGTGGTTAATTCTTCAGGATTATACTTCAGTACAATAATGGGTTACAAGTATTGTTACAGTAACCTGACTACCATGTATTTTTTTCCTATGGAAAAAATGTCCAAACAACCACTGATAAACACATTTTTCAAGCAAATACTTTATAAGTTGTGACTAACTTTTCTTGTAAATTGAGAGTTAAATTCATTTCTAAGCTATGGCAGTATTTGACTTCAAGGACACAGAAATCTAGAGCATTTAAAATAAAATTTTAGGCACAGTCCAATCACCTTACCTATAAAGAGCTTATTATGAAATCATGGGAGAACCCCATGACTTATACATGTTGTATATGTGTCAATATGCGTACATACATATGAAACTTACAATTTGCCAAAACAGCTTCCTTTTATATGGATAAAACAAAGCAACACAGAAGACAAAGCATGAGTGCAAGAGAAGGAGGTAATAACTACCATTTTCACTAGTAGTACACCTCAGCTTTGACAATGAAAACATTAGGTATTTCTTGAAGATTATTCAAAAGATAATGCTTGAAATGGGTTTTGTAAATCATTTATTATGATTGAAAGGGAAGAAAATGATAGGAGACAAATATTACAATTAAACATGTAACATTATTCTCTTGTAACCAATCATAATAACATACTTTGAATTTTTTAAATGGCTATATAAAAGTAATTTCCCAGAAAATAAAATTTTCACATCATCAGTTACAGAAAATTGATTTCTTTCCATCAAAATATTTTATCTCTGCTCTATCAAAAATAAATGCCAAGTCTAGGGTACTACCATTTAAGCTAAGTCTTCACTACTTGTTTAAATTAGATTTTGGGGGGGCTTACCAGATGGTGAACTAACTATTGCCTGAGAATAAAGTCCTCACACATATGTAACACCTCTGCCAAGCCTGTGGTTCACCAACTAATGATTATTAAATGGTTTTCTGGGAACTCAGAAACTACTGTATCCCAGCCAAAAGGCTCCTGAGAGTCATCTCAAACTGGTAACCCATTTATTCTCAGAAATTAATTTGCTTACCCAGTGAGTGGTTGTGGTTCAAAAGATTTAGGAGAAATAGTAAATGGCAATCTATTTCTATGGGGTTTTTTTTTTTACCTTTGTCATTACCAATAAAGCAAAATCTTACTTGATCAGTATACTTCTTGGCTCTGTCCTTTTGAAGGATGCTAACATGGGATGGAACATTTTTAAAAGGCTTATTGTGAGAACAGTACATTGCCGTAGGGAGAAAGCAGCAAAAAAGAAAACATGAAGGCTCTGCCAACAAATTAATTCAGCAGCTAACTTTTTTTTCCCAATTGGTTAAAAAAATACCATACACAGAGTGATAAATATACGTCCAAAATATAAATATAAAATATTCTACACATAAATAAAATTAAGTATACTCATGATTACTATTTCAATTAAACATTTTTGCAATATAATTTTCATGTCTTATCACAGTTTCATTTTTATCATGAATAATAAGTACTTTATTTTGACACAAACCGGAATGTACTGACCACTTACGTAACCTAGTAAAGTAATACGTTTCTAGACCCTTTCACCTAAAAATTTACCTCCTTTGACAGAAGAGTTACTTTTTCTTTCCTTTTAAAAAATATTTTTGGGAATTTATTTTTAAACTATAATTAAAAAGGACTGTATGAGGAAAAGCTTTAAGAATGGTCTTTGTTTTCATAGATATTATTATTTAACAAAGCAAGGTCAAGATGACCCAGCACCAATGCAATGAAATGTGGGCAATATTCCAGTGAACTTGGGTTATGTTGACAGCCAAAGAATGTCAGGAATCACTGTCTCATTTTAAGTTTTACACTCCAGTGATCTGAAAAAGTGACAGGGCACACTTTCTAAAACCACATAGGAGGTTCTAGTTACCTAGCTCCTGTTTTCTCACACAATGATTCATAGGGCCAGAAGACTTACTGCACTTGCTCTAAAATTTACCCTTCAACACCACCCTGCAGCTGTTTCTTAAACTGTATACTCTACTTCTTTCTAAACACCATATCATTAATTAAAAGCACATTTAATTACAGTACTTAATTTTTTGGCAATGAGCATTGCCAAATAATCAACTGGTTTGCCAAATGAGAGTTTGGAAAAAAACTCCCTTGAATCTCATTTTCTAAAGATTGTTAGAATATTTTTTTAAAAAAGAGAAAAAAGCCTTGATGTGTCTGATGGCAAAGGAGAAGGTGATGGAAAAAAATGACAAATTCTAACCCAGTTAAGCTAAGAGAAAATCAACACGTGGGAAAATCTGTGTTTAGGTCTTATTACTAGCATTCATTTGAATATTTATGAATCAAATGAAAGAGAGTAACCCTCATTATTTTTAAAGAATGGACTACTACCGTGTGTGTGCCATGCTACCAGGATGTAAATGAACTTATTTGGAGCCGATGCAGCCATTGGTTAGAGGACAGGGAGTGAATGTTCAGGCCCCTGAGCTTTCAGAGTAAAGTGGGGCCTTTGGTTGGTCTGCTTGACAGAAGGGGCTGGCTTCCCATCACCCTGGCTTGAGGACCCTGGGTCCGAGCTGAGAGCAGCGCTGGAGCAGAGAGGTGGTGAACCGCCTTCTGCTGATAGAAGTTGTTTATGTAGCTGGCGATCAAAAGAGTGATTTCAAGAATCTAAAACAAGAAAAATGGAATTGTTATTCTCCTGAGAAGTTCTCATCACTTCCAAAAGGGAGTGAAGGGTTGGCCATGGGTGGTCTCCATCTGCAAGTACCCAGGCTACCAGATTTCCTTTTTAACCAGATCAAGCAGTGCAGTACAGTTGATCCTTGAACAACACAGGGGTTAGGGGCCCCAACACTCTAAGCAGTCAAAAATCCATGCATAACTTTACAGTGCCCCTCTGTAGCCACGGTTCCTCTGTATCCACAGTTCTACATCCATGGATTCAACCAACCATGGATTGTGTAGTAATGTAGTATTTACTACTGAAAAAAAATCCATGTGTAAGTGGACCCATGCAGTTCATACCCATGTTGTTCAAGAGTCAACTGTGCTTACATGTTCAGCACCATCAAGGCACTGACCTATTTTCTCATTACTTAAACCAGCAGAAAGTGATACTTTAAAAAAAAAAAAATCAAATTTAGTGGCAACATTAGGAAATGTGACAGTAGTACAATTCTACCAGTTATCCTAAAGCCACATTTGTGAATACATGAATAAGAAATTCAGTGTATTACATCAACTCTTTAAACTAAAGCACTGAGTGTACCATGATCTTCTACACTTACAGACTTCACTTAAGTATAGATTTAATTAAGAAACATATATGTCATTTTTTAAAGTTTCAAATTCTAAAACAGTAGTCTCTTTTAGTTGAGAATTTTAAGACAAAGTCTTCGAAAAATTAATTTCTCATTCTTTTTCCTAAAATCAGAGTTACATGTTAGAATGCAGCCCTTTTATTTACTGCTTTTACTTAGAGACATTAAAACTACATAGTTTGCTAAAAATAGTAAAGAAACAAGTATGCCTTAATTTTAAAACCTCACTCTTCTCAATAATGAGTCTATAAAGTGAATTACTACAAGTACATAAAGTACCTGACAATAACAACTTATGCCAGGACCACTTATTTTGAACTTTCTGTATACCAGGCACTGGGCTATAAATACTTTACAATTCCTTCATTTTATTCTTAATCCAGGAAAAAAAAAAGGTAGCATCATAGCATCATACCATTTTTTAGATAAAGAAACCAAGGTTTAGAAAGATAAGGTAAGCCAGAATTTGGACCTATGGTTGTTTGATTGTAAGTAGAGTCTGTTTTCCCATGAGGAACTTATTCTTTGTACAATATATGTTTTAGTATGAAAAAAACTAGCATAAAAAAGTTAGCATAAAGCCTTCTACTCACCTTGGGTTTTGCCATGGCAAAAAGTAATTTCTCTGTTGGTTTGTCCTTTGAATGTGCATTGTTAATGACTATCATAAAATCATCTTGATAACCTCCAAAGGTCATTAGACTCTTGTACACATAGCTGATTATTAACCTCTTCAAAGAGAAATAAAAGTAAGTATGTTATACAATCTTTATTTTCAAAGAAAGATAAGAGATGATTAATAACATGTATCTCCATTAAAATGATGATGTGGTCAACCACTGCAGATGGAAAATATGTTTTAAAAATTCCATAAAGTTCCAAAAAGCAAAACTTGAACTTGCCATGCACCAGCAACTATTTACATAGCATTTACACTGTATTTGTCCTTAAGATTTCTATCTATCTATCTATCTATCTATCTGGTTGAACCATATGAAACTGATTCTTTTTAAGGTAAAAAAGGTCAAATATTGGCAAATCCACATAGTTCACCCTGATATATAAACTTTGATATGTGTAAACATAAACAGTATCATGCATACTACTACTTTTTTAACATTCTGCTTCTTTTAACTTAACATGTTATGAACATCCTTCCATGACAACAAATATACTTGTATAACATTTTAAATGATTTTATAGACATTTATTTGGATTTTATAGACACATAGACATTATTCAACTAATCTCCTATTGAAGAATATTTAAGTTTTTTTTAATTTGTTACTATCTTAAACAATATTCCAATGACTATTTGGGGACATATTTCATAATACACATAGCCTAATTATTTCTTTGGTTATAAACCTCAACAGCTAAAATTGCTATCTCAAAAAAGTAAATCTTTCCAAACTCAAAAAGGTTATACCCATTTACATTCCCAGCATTACAGTCTTGCTAACACAGGATATCATCATTCTTTTGAAGCTCTGCCAATCTGATTGGTGAAAAGTAGAATCTCACTGTATTAAACTGAACTTATTTGCTTGATGGTGAGATTAACATTTAAAAATACATTTATTGAACATTAGTATTTCTTCTGTGAATTGCCTCAGCCCATCTGTCTATTGGTGCGTTCATCATTTCCTTACTGTTTGAAAAAACATCCACATTCATAAAGGATACCAACCCTTCATCATACATGCAGCAGATATTTTTTCCCAATGTGTTACTAAAACAATTTAAATAATATAAGTCAAAGATGTACAGCCTAAAAGGAAAGGAATCTGCGTATCTAATGATTAACTTGCAAGATTCTGAGCAGACCATCCCAGCAGTGAACACCTCTAGTGCTGCAGGCTGGCAATGTCTACTTCCTGACCTGTATGTCCATCTCCCGGGATCTAGGAACTGGTTTACTTAGCCAAGGTAACTCAATACTTGTGTACTATTTCTGTTGACTTTAAAATCTATCTTCAGATTATCTATTCAAGAACTAAAAGAACTAAAAGGAAACATAAACGCCTTCAAAAAAGTTTTGCAGCAATTATAAGGAGAAACAGTTACTATAACACTAAAGGATAACCTCGTTTCCAAGAAATTCTCAGTGATCCTGACTATAGCCACAAGTAGGAGAGCCCACTACACCTACCAGGTGAATTTAGCAATCCTTGCCTACCAGGTTAAAAAAAAAAAAAAAAAGAACAAAAATTTTAAAAGTACTCTGATACATATAAAATATGATAGAAAATAAAGTAAATTTCAGATAAATAAATGAGTAAATAGAAATCACAGTTTGACTTTATATTTAATCATGTAAAAAGCTCTAAGATACTGTCTATGTACAAATGAACTGGTAATTGATATTATGGGATAGTATAGAAATTGTTATAGAAGGCTTCGTGAAACTGAACTTAAAACTTTGGTAACTAAAGTTTCTACCTAAATGTTATCTTCAACAGTTGCATTTTACACAGGAAGCAATCTTCCGAACACAATGAATGAACAGTCATTTTACAAATACAACCATGATTGCAATTTAGTCATGGTATCTTAATATTTTTCTCATATACAATATATAACCTGTCTAATCTTGATTTAAAAGATTAAATTGTAACCATAGTTATGTTTGTAAAATGACTATTCATTATATAGTATTAGGCAGAGTGTTTTCTGTGTATGAGAAAAGTCAGATAAAGATATCATTACCTTCTGTTTACAGTACACTGAGCAATGGAAATAGCTGACTCAATGCAGAACTTAAGGATTTAATCTTACCATGGAGTTGTATTCTAAGATGCTTAAACCATCCTCATGTATAGCCAGCCACATGAAAGTACTTCCAAGTGATGATGGGGTTATGGGCTATGAAGAGGTGAAAATACACTACATAATAAATGCTAAGCAAAATTACAGAAATAATTTTCAGTGTAAATGCAATGCAGCATTTGCAATAACACAACAACATCCTGTCATTAAAAATCTCACCTGGGGAGCAGGCAGTGTGGTATAATGGAAAGAGGAGTGAATTAGCAGACCTGGGTTTGAGACCCAGATCTGCCATTTATTAACGTGTGCATTTGGACAGGTCTCTTAAGCTAACCCCCAGCAGGTTTCGTCTCTCCTTCTTCAGTGTTCCTCCATCACTCTGTTCATGTCACCCTTAACCATATTCTCCACACAGTAGTTGTTTCCAGGCCTATTGCAATACTGGTTGTGAGTTCCTGAAGTGTGAGTACAACCTATCTGAAACCATGGGCATATGTATCCCTAGAGCTTAGCTCAATGTTTGGCAAACAGAATTCATAAATACTAAATGAACGAGCAAATGAGTGAGAGAGTAAATGAGTGAATGGATGAATGAATAAAAAGAAGAAAGCAGAGTTCAGCTGTTGTCTTCAGTCTAATGATTAAGCCTACTGAGTGTAAGAAACGATTTACGGTATGGGGAAGTGGAACGGAAGGGGAAAGACAGAGACGCTAATGGCTTTCCTTCCCTTTCCTTAGTGTCCCTTCATGGTTTTCTTTAAATTGTTAGAAATTTCCTTATTTTCTTTTAAAAAGCCAAATGTAATAAACCTGGGGTTACTCAGGTTATCACTTTATATTTTACTGAACTGAATAACCTCCCATTCTTTCTTACTTTTGCAAGAAACAATTTGGCACCAAAGAATGGCCACTTCCTGGCTACTGTCAAATAGATTCGCACACAATCAGCAGCACTGTGTCCCCGGAGGGCCATCCATCTGGTTGACAGTCGCTGGCAAAGCTGCCTAAAAAAAGAAAAGAACAAACACAAAAGAAAAACACATAAATAGTGTATGATCCTCCCAAGATAAAGCTCTCCTTGAGCCGATCCTAAGCACCCCTGGGAGACATACTCACAACCTAGGTGAAGCTGTTGTTTTGTGAGTCTCATCTCACCACTGTCTGCCCCTTGTCCTTTTTGTAGCATTCCTTCCTCCAAATTCTCGTACGGTTAGTGCTCCCAGTATGTATGACCTAAGTTCCCCGCTCCCCACCCCCTTTAGGTAAAATTTTAAAATCTGATAAGCTAACATCAAACCGCATACATTAGTTTAAAAGGGAATAACTATCGCTTCTCGGCCTTTTGGCTAAGATCAAGTGTAAAAGGGAATAACTTTCATTTTTAAAGAAAAGTACAAGAAGTCAAGACCGAAGAATGAATCCCCAACAGTGGAATTTTAGGTGCTACCACTCCTGGTTTGAAGAGATGCTAGCTGCAGGGGAAACCTCTTAAACAAAAGTACGAAGGCAGCCACTTATTCTACACAGACAACAGACTGATCTCAAATGTTTCTGTTTTGGAAAAATTCATGGTGAATTGGATTTGCCTCTATTTTTGAATCTACAGCTTTTCTTTATACGGTCTCAAAAATCAAAACTTCAAATTAGTTGTTTAATTAAAATTTTATATTATAATAAAACATCTTGTGTAAGAAGATAGTTTATTTTTATTCCAATTTGTTTATAATGGAATACCCTAAGAGATAAAAATTTTTTGGTAAACACTTAATAAAATTAAACATCTTATTAGCCAATTTTTCCTTTTCTTTATTAGCACGATTAATTTGGACAAGAATGAATAAGGTCAAATGAAAAGTAGATCTTCTAAATTAAGGTAGATTTTTTTCTCATTAAAAAAAGTTTAAATCTAGATACTACAGTTTCTAGGCACATCTTAAATAAAAAGAACTATAACCTCCTGGTATTCAACAGTACTTTAAAAATCCTGAGAAAATTGTTATGTACAATTTTTTTCATCTTTAAAATTTGAACAGAAAAATGTCACTGAAAAACTAGTGTGCATCTGTCTTTTCAAGAGTTACAAATAGTTCTTTACCTTAACTGTTCTTCAGAAGAGTCATCTCTATACCTTTTAGGATAAAATTTCTCTATGAGTTGTTTTATAGTTTGATTTGCTTTGCACTGATTAGTAACATGCCCTGCTGGAGTAGAAAAAGGTCTTTCAAAGTCTCCAATCTCCACCTAAGTGGAAACCCAAAAAAGAGAAAATACAGGATATTAAAAAAGAATTTTAAGAAAGAAAATTAGTTTCTTTTTTCTAAACATTTTTATAACATACAATATATAAATCTATTTGTCATGATTGTGTGATTATGGAATTTATAATCATATATAAATACTATTATTTAAATTTAAATTTCATTTGAAGTCTAATTATGAAAAAAATCTATAATTTCAACATTCCAGTTTCATTTCTACATTAATCACTCTAGGTTAATGTCTGGTAGTATTTGCTAAAGGTCACTTACTCTACCCTTCCTGTAACAGCACCAGATAATTTTTCATCTTGAAGGTACCATTTTGGTTGATAATAGTAAGGCAAAATAGAACTTAGAAGTGAAAAATTAAAAACTTATAAAGCTATGAAAAATCTTTAAATAGTATTACTTGGACTTTTTCAGGATCTCTACCGAACATCATGGGAGCAAGTACTATTTTCTCATTACTTTCTTCCTAGATTTTCTCCATAAATGTTACTGTATTCATCCCCTCAATCTATTATTCTGTCATTTCTGGAAATAAAGCCCTTCATTCCCCCTTTTCCCTGAATGAAACAATGTTCAATCCTTACTTCCATTAACAGGCTACACAGATGCCATCCTCTACCAACCCATCCAACCACTCACCCATCCATCTCTCCATCTACTCTCCCACTCATTCATTCACCCAAACCTATAGTGAGTCCCTGTTATATGCCAGGCACTGGGCTAATTTATATGAGAAAGAAAAAAGCTGAACATAGTTCCTATCCTCAAAGAGTTTACTGTCTAGTAGGGGAGACTGAAGAATAAATAAATACTTGTGATAATCTGTGTTAAATGCTTTGTATAGGGTACCAAAGAGGGCTCAACAAGTGAGATGGGGTGGGGGACATACTGAACATCCACATCCTTACCTAGAGTACTCCCCAGCATGCAGATGGAGGGTTCCATCAAGACTGGGATGGTCTTACAGAAAGCCCTGGGTCTCCATCTCAAAATGGCCCTCTGCCTTCAAGTAAGCTGTTAGCACAACCAGCCTCTGAGATTCTGACCCCTGTGACCTCCCTTATCTAGTTCTTAATCTGACCAGCTACTGTCTAAATTCCTCAGCTGAGCTTTGCCCTTACAGTCTATTCTTATGACTTTCTAGTTTCCTTGACCTGGTCCCTTACTTGACGGTTTCTTGGCTTGGCTTTGCTGTTCAGTTTTTTCACCCTCATCTCCTATCTAGTCAGGTATCATCTTAATTTCCTCACACCAAATAAAAGTTGTCCACCTGTTCTTCAAATACATCGAAATCCTTCCCCCAGAGCAAGCTTTTCATTGTCCCCACCTATCACCAGGCAGTACTCAGCACAGCTAGCTGTGAAGCCTTAGACCAGGATTTAACCTCTAAGGATATGGCAGTTGGACAAACAATAGTTACAAACATAGAGGCCACTTAAGGCAAGCTTGGCTGTTAGGGAACCCTGTAGTGGGATATTCAAGCTCAGGGTCTCCCTCTCTGGCTCCTGGCATACTCTGTGGCACAGAATGAGCACAATAAATGTTTGAAGAATCAACTCAGATAATCCCCAATATGCCTCACATCAACATGACCCCTTACCAGACACCATGTACAGCAATCAGAACATCAGCTCCAAGAATTTCCTGATTAAGACAGAGAATATCAACAAGGACCTATAGATATGCAAATCTACAACAGAAATGACTATTTTCTTCTACAGACCTCAGATTTCCTTAGCATATTTCATTTATCTTCACAAAAAATACTCTGAGGAAGAGACCAGAGGTATTATTTAATTTTCCTTTTGTAGATGGAGAAATTATACTTTTTAGTTAGTAATATGCTCAGAATTTTATAGGTGTATGGTTTTACCTTTCTACCCCTTCCGAAAATTCATCTAAAAAATATTAGAAGTGTGTATCTCCAAAGGATATGACAATTTTTCTTGGAGAAGCTTTCCCCAGAAAATTAAAAGGTAAGAAGATGAACTTAAATTTTAGCAAAAATAAGAGTGATTTTAACAGAGCATCTGTGCCTTTAGAGAACCAAAGCCTAGAATGGCATGTGATAGGAAATCACTCCTAATTCTATCACCAAGAAAAAATGTGACCTAGTTCTCATTTCTTCAGCTTTTTATCACTTGCAAAAAGGGAACACTCAGTGTAGCACTGAACACTTTAAAGTCTGGATGACCATAAAATTGTTATGAAAGTAAACTAAATTATCAACTAGTCATTCATCCAAGAACATTTATGGAGAATGGACTGTGTGTAAGGCACTGTGCTAGATACAAACATGAACAGAGAGAGCCCTTGCTCTCAGGAAGGCCCCAGTCAGTGGTGCAAAGCAGAAACAAATAACTAATAATAAACCACTGGGGTCAGGACAGTAATAGATACGTGCAGGGCATTACAGAAACCCCAAGAGGAACATTTAACCCAACGAGGCAGAATTCAAGAAGGTTTTCCTGGAATGAGTGACCCCTAAGATGAAAATTAAAGGATAAGCTGAAGTTCACAGGTAGAGGCATGGGAGTAGAGGTGTTCCAAGCAGAGGAGACAAGTAAAGTTTAAGAGGTGAGAATAAGTGAATCATATACAACTCAGGACCATAAAGTTCAAGGTAGAGAGTATTAAAAGATAAGGCTGGAGAGGCAGGCAGAGTTTAGATCATGACAGTCCCTCCGTGTAAAGAGAATGACACAGCTGGATTCACATTTTTGCTGTATCTCCATTCCAGTTACTGTATATTACTGCTGCCTGACAAACCACCACGGCAGTTTCTAGGCCCAGACCTTAGAAAATGGCAGCTTCCACATCTTGTCTCTTCCGGGACAGCTCTTGCCACCCCACCACCATTCTGTGAGGAAGCACAAGCAACCACTTTACGAGGCCACGAGTAGGTCTTCCGGCTGACATTCCCCAGCCGAAGTTCCAAGGAAGAGCTGGCATCAGCCCCAAGACGTGTGAGTGAATGAGCCTTCAGATGATTCCAGCCCTCAGCTGTAGAGTCACAACCAGTCTACAAGCTATGCCAGTTGATGCCATGTGAAGCAGAGACAAGCTGCCCTTATACATCCCTGCCCAAACTGTCCTTTTGAACCGAGTCTTGGAGTCATTTGCCATGCAGCAATAGGTAATTGGAACAATCTCTCTAGATTCTGCACGGAGGATAGAAGTGTGTGTGGGACCAGACCAGAGAAAAACACATTAGAAGCCTGATGCAGGAGAGCAGGCAGGATGTGATGATGGTCTGAACCATAGCAATGGTGGTCAGCATGGAGAGCAGGGAACAGAGTTAAAATGGGCAGGGCACATTTTAACTGGGGGAAAGGGAGAGAGGGAGGGCAGAGTCAGTGATGATTCCTGGATTTGAAGCTTGCTTGGCGGACTGAATGGAGGCAGTGAATACACAAAATGTGAAGGAAAAGAAGGGAAGATGATTAGTTCCCGATATGTCGAATTTAAGGAGCCCATGAAAGAAATATGAGCTGGAGAGAAAAGATTTGGGGATCATCAGCACAGGTGGTAGATAAAATTAAGAGAATGAGTAAGATGTCCTGGGATGGTATGTAGAGTGAGAAGACTGAAAACCCTGGGGAATCTAAGCCAACGACACATCATTTTCCCTTAATTAACCTGTGCAAAGACCCAGATGGGGTAGAAACCGTGGGTTGTCTCTTATGACCATTCTCTCCTTCTTTCTGAATAATAAAAACCTTGAATTTAGCTGGGCTCACTGCTGCCCAGCTAAGACCACATTCTCCAGTCTCTCTTGTAGGCTGGCAAGGTTGTGTGACTTAAGTTTTGACAGAGAAACATAAATAGAAGTGTTCTGTGTAACTGCTGGGAAGTTTCTCAAAAGCAGGAGGGCATGCCCTTCTTCAGTCCTTCCTCCATTATGATGCCTGGAACATTGATGTAATGGCTGGAGCTCTGGCAGACCTCCAGGACTGTGAAGATGACAGCAGAATGGAGGGCAGGATAAAGCCTATGCCCCTAATGCCTGTAGAGGCGCCAGCATGCCTATCTCTCGCTGGGGAGGGGCAGACTCCCCCCACCCCACATCCCTCTAGAGTTCTCTTAGCTGGTCTAATAATGAAACTGACACAAGACAGATTAACAGGAGAGAAAAAACCAATTGAACGCACAGAGGTCTCATAGAAATGGGACCCCTGAAATGACCAAAGCAGGCTGTTTATACATCATTTTTAGACAAAGAAACAATTATTTATGAAGATTTAACAAAACAAAGGGGTTTGTGCTTGGGATAGCAGATTAGTGAAGAAGCAACAAAGTTTGTTTATACAGCTTTCTTAGCCTTGAATTCCCTAACTCTGTTGACAAGGATGCTTTTTATCCTCCTGGTAGAGGGAGGATACATTCACATGGGAAGATTTATTTCCTGCTTTTAAGGGAAAAGAGGGAGGTCAGAGTGTTTTTTAAATATATATCATTTTTTTTTCACCAGCTGTTTCTCAAGTAACTTTAATTAAAAATAATCAATATGCCACTGAGGCATATTTGGGGGCACACTGCCCTGGGCCCCAACACTCTCCATATGAGAGACAAATAACACTTCCATTTTAACTGTCATTATTAATTTGCATGCGTGTGTGGTTTACAGCCAACTGAACTTAATTGATACAATAGGTAAGTAAAAGAAAGTGCTTTAGCTTTTTAGAAGACTGATCCTATTTGACTACTGAACGATTTTAGCATGGCAACCGCAACCCCACAGCTCGACACTCAAACTCCTTTATTAAATGCAAAGCCTAGTGGGATATTTTCAAGAGATTAAGAAACTAGGTTCCCTTTATGGAATATTGTCTCATTCTACATCACCGCAATTGTCAGCAATGGGAGTCAGGCTGCAATTATAATGCCTGTAATTTTTAAGGTGTTAATCACAGCAAATTGAATTTAAAGAATTACGAAAGGTATATTGTTTTACTACATTTAATTCAGTGGAGAAATTAGTATTTTATCATTACAAAACATCGCTCTATATAACATGGAAGTTACCTGAGCTAAAAGAGCTGCCATTTCTAACGCCAGGTCCCTGTTCAGAGGAAAAAGTCCATTTACTATTTGATCATTTGTCTGATACATTAACAGCAGCTTTTCTCTATCAGTCTCTCCACGAGCTTGCATTGAGAAATACAGTCTGTAAAAAAAAGAGGAAATTTTTCATTAAATGATCTACTTACAAAGGAAAAAAGTAAAGAGAAATCCAGAGGACTGATATGGGGTTGCTCTAACAATAGTTCTCTCAATGATACAAACTTAGACCATTACTATCGGTTAATGACCTCTATTTCTGTTCTTTATAACATTTATCAGCAAACTGAGGAAAAACTGCTTTGAAGTTGAGGCTGATGGATGCTTCTATGCTACCTTTATGCCCTGAAATACCTTAATACCTTAAATGTTACTGAGGAAGGACCTCAGACACCAGTGGGCTGTATAAACCCAGTTTTCAAAACACCCATGATCTTTCCTAAACACCTTGGACACACCAGGGAATAGAAAATGAAGGTTTCAATTCAAAATCAACATCGAATGGTCAAGTGGGGCAGTTTTCTCTGGGAATCTAAAAGATAATATTTGCACATTTAAATGTTTTGACTTTTTTATGCCACATTCTGATAAACAGCCTTAGGATCTCAAAAATAGTTTACATGTTATCATTATTATTTGTTGAAACATGACATGACTTTTGTTCGCCTAGGTCTTCCTCAATTCAGTGACCCTCTGTGTTTAATCACTGTGCTGTTTCTTGGTATGTGAGGCTTCTGGGGCTCTGATTCCAGGCTGCAGGGCAGGCACAGAGCACTGTAAACACTGTAAATGCCGTGACAGTGGGGTGGGTAAGCAGCCCCGTGACATACCTTAATATTGTCATGACAACACAGTGGCAGGAAAACAGAGATTTAGATCTGGCATTTGTTAAGTGTGTGCTCAATTAGCTATAACTGGATTTCCAGCCTTTTTTCCCCTATCCACTTGATGATAGGGAGAGGACACCCTATCATCAGTTACAGAGTCTTTCATGGTAATTACCTCAAATAGCAAGGAATGAGAGGGCAGCAGGTCAGAATCTTGGGGGAAGCACGGGGGGTGTACTTTGAAAAGCTCTTCCTCCCCAACGTTCTGATTATTCTTTCCGTTCACGCCAGCTTAAGAATCACTGGCCTGGGCCATTATTCAGAGTGGTTTCTTTTTTTTTTTTTTTTTTTGCGGTACGCGGGCCTCTCACTGCTGTGGCCTCTCCCGCTGCAGAGCACAGGCTCTGGACGCGCAGGCTCAGCGGCCATGGCCCACGGGCCCAGCCACTCTGCGGCACGTGGGATCTTCCCGGACCGGGGCACGAGCCCATGTCCCCTGCATCGGCAGGCGGACTCTCAACCACTGCGCCACCAGAGAAGCCCCAGAATGGTTTCTTGATAAAATAATTATCTGTGACTGCATGATGGCAAATTGTTAACTGGTAGGAGAATATGGCTGGGCAATAGAAATAGATTCTAAATTCAAAATGGTGTTAGCAAAGGGATATAAAATAAAGAGAATAAAGTTTAAGATGAAAGCCCTCCCTTTCTGGCATGTGAACGTTTTTGTACTTTAGCTTATTTTCTCCACTTGAAGTTAAGAACTATGTCTTATTCATCACTATAATGCACTAGGGTTTTTTTAGCTAAGTGTTAACCACTGGAAGGTTCTTAGTAAAAGTTTGAATTAGTAATACAGCTAGGAGGGAAAAAAGAACCTGTAGTTCAAATGGCTACAGGCAAGAAGAGCTAAAGTGCATTTTCTATCATTTCTGGCATGCCAATAAGACTGCACCTGGGAAGGGAAAATGAAGCACCATAGGCACAAAAGAGAAAAACAATTCCAGACACACATATAGGAACACAACCTGTAGGAATCATAGGCTCAAGCCCCTAATGGAACAGTTTGGGCTCCAACAGCTTTATAGGGATTTGGAGAGAATGTGAAGAGGAACTAAAGAGTCACAAAAATGATCAGGAAGTCAGAAAATCAAATCCACGGATCTTGAATAGGAAAGGCGCCAGGGTTACATGATCTGAGTCTCTCCCAATATGACCAGCTTCCAGCTGCTCTCCAATCCTAAAGGGGCCTGAAGCAGAGAAAGGGGCTTCTGTCACAGCAGGGAGGGCACACGTTGGAAGGCCGGGGCATTCCCAAATGCCCACCTCCTCACTTGACATCCAGGAAGCTGAACACTGTGGGATGGAAATCACATCACTATGTGGACCAGTATCAGCAAACACACTGCTCCAAGTTCAGCAGAGCTCTCGGCACTGCTGGGTAATCCTTTTGCTCGCCTCCAACCGGCTCCATATTTCAGTCCTCAGAGCATTTATTTCCTACTGTTGCCTTTCTCATCATCATGTAAACTTACTGAGGAAGCAGCCTGCCTTCACTCTCCATTTACCTTCCTTCCTTCCTCTGTCCACCATGGTCTGCTAATAACACTACGAAATCTGCAATTGTGACGCCCCTTCCCTGTTCTCCTCCGGCCTCTATGGCTACCACAAGTCCTGTGCTCAGAAGTCACCACTGTGAGAAGCCTTCCTCTCTGTTCGCACAACAGCTTGTAAACAGACATGCTATATTCACAATAAGAGCGAATATCACTGGGGTATCTGCTATGTGTTAGGCTCTGATCCAAGTGCTTTACATTTGCCAACATTTAGTCCCTCAGGCAACCCTAAAGGTAGGTACTGTTTTCATCTCCACTTCATGTAGAGGGGACCTGAGGCACAGAGATGGTGAGTGACTTGTTCAAGGTCACAGAGTGGGGGAGCCAGGATTCTAACCCGGCAGTTTCTCTCCAGAGCCCATGTTCTTCACTACTCTGCTATACTGTCACTGTTACAGCATTAATCACATTGCTAAGAATTCATGTCTGTCTCTCCCTATAAATTGTACGATTTCTAGAAGGTAGGAAAATTCTATTCACCTTTGAATCTCTAGGGCTTCAACAAGGCCTGGCACTGGCAGACACTGGAGAGATGTTTACGGCATGAATGGATAAATGAATGGTGGTGAGAATTGTTACATATGGAAACTATTTGCCAAAAAAAACCCTGAAAAATCCCTTCTGTAGCCTTGGGTAAATGAGTTAACTCTCTAAAGCTTCAGTTTCCTCATCTATAAGATGGAGATTAATGATAACACCTACCTAGAGGTGTTGTTAGGATTAAATGAGATGACGCATATAAACAGCTCAGCATAGGGCCTGGTATGTGCTAAGTGCTCAATAAATATTGGTGGTAGATATTATTACTATTATGATGATGATGAGCCTTCTCTAGAGGTCTTTAGAATCACAAGAGTCTCTTCATACTAGAATTTTTTTTTTTTTTTGGTGTGAAAACAGCTGGAAGAAATGGGATAAACTAGGTGACCTGTTAAGAGGCTTCTTGGCTTAGGAGCCAATGGATATAGGTGCTCTTACAGTCAGCTAAAGGTGGCAGAGATGGGAATGTTAAACTATGTTCCAGAAAACAATAACAAAGAATTATTGAAAATAATCTTTCGTTTCAAAGAGGGGAGAAGGAAGAGTTGTTCTCTGTAGAGAAAGACCCTTGCCAGCTTTGTTTTGTTAAAAACATGCTTTGATTTTGCAATTTCAAACAGACAGTAAGAAACCAAATTAAATAAGTGGCTTAAATATGAATAGAATTTAAACGTTAGTTACCAAATGGTTTTCTATGAGAACAAGTTCAAAACCTATTAATTAGATCCTTAACCCCTAAATCTAAATAATTAAAATTCCATAACTTACTAAATATAAGCAAAAATTCCACGATAAAGAGAGCTGGTGCTTTAGTTTTGCTTATTGCAGCGCTGCCTGACAGATGAAGAATCAGGTCCGCAGCTGCATGGTAGGTCACAGCCAGCTCCCCTCCTAACTGTGTCACTGGAAATTAGGGCTCATTGTCTAAGCTATTTCGCACATGTGCAAATCACGACCACATTTAGAAACAGTACTTTCTCATAGATGTGGCTCTCCAGCCATTTCAGATTTCTGTTAAAAATTAAACGTTATGATCGAGTTGCTTTTTCTCTGATGTCAAAGATACTGTCATAAAGCTTTGTTGTTGTTAACAAGGCATTGTGTTATTCATGACTGTCTTTGTCCTCCCTGGTGGTGTTTGCTAGACTTGGCACAGTATTCTTACGTCTTTCAGACCACTTTTCTCCATTTCATCCATTTAATTTTGGTTCCAACTGTGGCCATCACAGTCAAAATCAGTATGTATTCAGCATTCATAAGCTATGCAGTGTTAGGAATAGTCTTAGACATGGACGTAATTCCACTTAGCGCCAACAAAACCAAATGAAAATTCCTGAACCTCTTCTACATAAAGATATATGGCAGGTCAGGTCCAGGAGCTGGCTTCCTTCCACAAAAGACACAGGCAGCAACACGGACCTCTGGATCAGTGCTTCTCAAAACTTAGCACGAGTAAGAATCACCTGGAGGGTTGTTAAAACAGACTCCTGGGCCTTATCCCCAGACATTCTGACTTAGTAGGCCTGACATGGGGCCAAATAATTTGCATTTCAACGTGTTTCCATGTGATACTGAAGCTGCAGATCCAGGGCCCACACTTTGAGAACCACTGCTCCAGCGATCACAAAACTAAAACAATCATCTGGAAGGTCCACATCTTCCAGCTGCTGTTCTTGCCAGTCACCAAAGGGCCACAGATGAAGACTGCCATCAGTGGAGACAGGTTCCTCTGGGAGTACAGCCTATTATATTTCTAGTATCTAAATAATCCTGCTTATCTCTACGAATATGAGATTTTAAAACCTTAGATACCAAAGCTTGACAGTTACCTTCTCGTTACCCAGAACTCCTGCGAATCACCTCAGCTCATGAACCCCTGAACAGAGAAGCTCTCGTGGCTCAAAACCACCATTTATTCAGATCAAAGGAGTCTGTTCAAACAGTGGTGACCCTTCAATGTCTGAGTGTGTAAGAGGAATCCACAATATGAATGCACAATATTTATTTAACTGTTTCCCTATTGATAAACTTAAGTACCCCCTACAACACTTATTTTTCACTGTTATAAAGCATACTGGAATATTCTTGCCCACTTATGCGGGTATTTCTGTGGAATAAAGTATCAGAAAAAGAGATCCTGAACTGGATCAAAACATTCTTTATGTTACATAGTACCCTCACTTCTCATATCCCAATTTCAGATCTATGAACATATTCCAAAAGTAGCCTTCTGAAAGAAGTCAACACTTCACCAATAATTCTATCAGGCTCTTGGTCTGATATTTTAGATTTCTTACTTTATGGGATATGAGTCAAATAAAACAAGAAAATACTTTTTTTTAGTTTTTTTGCTGTTGTTGTACAGTTAATATGACCTGGTCAGTGAACACTCTTTATTAAATACCACCTTCTACTTATACATGGAAGAAAAGAAGATATTTAAAAAAAAAAAAAAGAAAGAAAGAAAACCTGATTTCTGATCATTTGCCAAAGTCTTTTAAAATTGTATCAGTTGAGAAAGTGAGTGCTCCAGCCCTACCAGCTTTTTCCCAGTTCCTGAAACACTGCACAGCCTCCTTATACAGGCTTTGAACATCCTTTTCCATCCATTTCCACTCTCAGCGCCCTTCTGACGTGGGCATAAGCATCATTTCCTTAAAGAAGCCTCCCGAAGTCTCCAGGCCAGGTCAGGATTCTTGCCATGTGCTCTCACAGAACCATGCTCTTTTCTTTCAGAGAACTTCATATGTTATTATATACTCATTAGAGTCATTGTAAAATTAGCAACCGTCTTCCTCACTAGCCTGTAAATTCCAAAAGATCAGGGATTGTGTCTGTTTTTATCATCATTTTATCCAGAGCATCTAGCTAAGTGCCAGGCTTATAGCTGAAGCTCAATAAATACAGAGGAAGAGAGAATATGAAAGAATAAGAATGAATGGATATGAATATATCACTTCTGAAAGACTTGGGTAAACAAATACTTCTTACTACAGATCTGCAGTAGGGTATTTGAGTATTCAGTCTTATGAAAAAGTGTAATAATAGTGTTAAAGGAAATTTTGAAAGTGAAAAATTATATCAACTACCCTAAGAGAGCAGCTATATTTTCCTATAGTTTTTTTCTAATCTTTGTCCAAGTGCATATTTTTACAAAATATAATTATTCAAGACATTAACAAACTAGAATTAGAGAAAAAAATTTATGTGACAGTTTCTTCTTCTTCCTACAGAAACAGTTACCATTTATAAGAAAACATATAAATGAATATAATTTTTAAGGCTATTCAATAGGAAACTAAATTGTAGGTGCATGATTTGAACATAGACGCATACTCCCACTTTGGCACTTGGCAATGGCATTACACACCTGTTTTTATAAGTGAGACGAACAGTTCTCGTACCTTCCCATTTCCCGGGCTGCTGTTCTTTGGAAGCCTGTTCCCATTTAGAGATAATGTCACAAATCTAGAAGGGAAGTGGAAAATGGAGATTCATAATATTTTTCACATTGGGTATTTTTTGAAGACAAGCATGTCTATAGACTGAAATTTTTCAATTAATGTGATCAAACCAAATGGACTGGTGCTTTCTGTTTTAAGCTTCTGCAGCTCTGAGTTTAGAATTTAATTATAAATCACTCTTTGGTCCTCTTATCCTTTTGGACACACATTAACTTTGGACTATGGCCATGAATTTTTTACTCAAAAAGGAATCTTAATGAAGGACTGCATGAGACTGGAAACAAGAAGATTCCAGGAATTTTTTCATGATTTAGTCACTGAAGAAGCAACTTCCCACCTTCTGAGTTTATAAAGATTGGAATAACTGAAGTTATACCAAAGAAATCTGAAATATAATGTTAAGATTTTTGATTGGGAAAGAACAAAAATTCTCCAGGAACCAAATAAATGTTTGCTTGTTTTTTTTAAACTGGTCATTTGAGAATTATAAATAACAGTTTTCAGAATTATGGGGTAAGCAGTTATTCACCAAAGCCCCTAATATTTACTCAGTTCAAGCCAACCAAAAATACTAGCTTATCTTATTGACTAATTATTAACAGTGCTCAAGGAATGTCTGTCTGAAAAATTTACATTTGGAATTGTTGATCTAAACAGGATATACTTGGAGCTGAGAAGAAAAAGACATTCATTTATCTAGATGTCTCAAAATGCAGCTGAAGAAATAAGGCAGGGGTGGGGTGGAGTGAGGTGGAAATCCTATCTTCTGACCAGTACTCCTAAGGAACTAAGTATGAGCTTTAACATAGTCTGCGGAACCCCATGGACACCCAACAGATCGTTCTGCAAGTGGAGCTGGGCTTCCGGGAGTTAGATGAAAGTACTGATATTTCATATGTTCTAAACTCATAGGTGTGTCCCTGGCTTTGCCCCAATTCTTTAATCTCCAAATCATAGAAATACCTTTACTCCATAACAAGGTACTTATTCCCAAGAGCAATCAAGGACCACATCAAGTAAGAGGGTCCAGACCTGGTTCTAGCCGTTTGATTTGCCATAAATCATTTTTCACTCTGGGCTTCAGTTTCCTCATTTGCAAAATAAGTGGGTTATTTCTCTAAGGTTCCTTATGGTTCTATATTTTTAATTGTTGCCATTGCTAGATGGAAACTTTATTACAGTTATTTTACTATGACCTAGAAAACATTTTTAAAGAATCTTCCAATTCTCTGTCTTTGCTCATGATTTTCCTTATGTCTGGAATCTCTTCTTTATTTCCACAGGTCCATATTCTACCAATCCCTCAAAGACCAGTTGAGCTCTTCCCTAATTTCCAATCTGAACTTAATCTCTCCCTTTGTAGAATGTTCACCTTACTCTTTATATATTTATCACTTTCAGATTGAAGGTTATCAGTGTATAAGGCTACTCTTGCCTAAGCAAATTAGAAGTTCACTGTGTGCAGGGACAATTTCTCGATCTTCTTTATATTACCCACAGGGTCTGGACCAGCTCCTGGGACACAATGAACAGTTCCATGAATATTGCTGAGTGAATGAATAAAAGGGAAAGCCATTTCATTAGACCTTCCACACCTCCACTCTTTTTACCCTAATATTTAGGGTATTATTACTATTATTAATCCTCTTCCTCTCTTTAACATGGAGTATGTGTGTGTGCAGATCGTATTAAGAATTCTACAGCTTCAACAAAGTCCTGCAATATTATTTTTATTATGAAAATTAGATTGCTTAAATTTTTGGGAAATTCTTGAGCTAAACTTTTTGCAAATAGCAGAGTAGCTTCTTTGCTGTTTTCTGGGTCTGCCTCCTTAAAAGGAGTTGGTTTTACCTTGATGTTTCCTTGAAGACAATGCTCTAAATCCCTGCCAGAAGGATCATCTGTGAACAATGCAAATCCAGACTGTGCTGGCCTCCTCATCCCTGTATCCTGGTTCAAAGTATTCAAAAATTCTTCCACTGTGGTGGATGCATCAAATCCAACTACCTAAACAGAAATAACAAAGTCGTTCTCTTAATAAAAAGGTACAAACATTTCAAACTTAGATTTCAAGGGGGAAACAGGGCATTCTTGATGCCTGATTAATGATAACATATTTATCTAGGTGTTTTAACTTTTTTTCCAAAGCTCCGCTGGAGAAATTTAATGTCATCTTAGTCATTAGCTTGATTGTAAGAATTCAGAAATCTTGGCTTCAGCCAACAGACATGAATTCAAAATAGAAAGATCATTTGACAGCTGCAAACATCTTGCAGAGATATTATGCCTGCCCATTAGAAGCAAACCAAGAACTACAGTACAATATGTAATCTTTAAGCAAAGGAAAAAAAATAAACACATTTAATTTTTGTTTCTTTAATATGCAGTTAAGTATCTGAATTCCATGATAAAAGGCTTAGAGCTACAAAGACTAATTGCTAGCTTTGGAACATGTTTGCTTGAGTTAATAAGCAAGCATTTAGATCTGAGTTGGGAGGGCTTGGACAGTTTTCTCAGATAATTCCTGAGATCTGGAGACTTTAAAGAGACTAAACCTGTACACATCCCACACGTTAGTAATTATTTCCTCACCTAGCCGGTACCCAGGTGGGGAAAGGCCTCAACCTTTTTGTTTTTCTCCATCAGAATTATAATGGCAGTGAAACTCCTCCCTTATTTGGTTCAATTATGGATGTTTTTAGTGTGAATCCTTTTTAGCAAAACTGTTTCACCACTCAGCTGTCCTGACAGAAGGTCTAATACATCTGCATATTTATCACTGCCAGGAGCTGACAGAAATAGGGAGACAGTCTCACTTCCTAGTTCCACAGAGTGCACTTAGAATTCTAGACTAAGCATGTTTTCATTGGGTAGAAAGTCTAATCTACCTGATAGATCCCATTCATGAAGTGTACGGGGATACTGAAGGGCAAAGAATGATGATACGGGTTTCGAAGAAGGGTGGAAAGAATTTCCATTCTTGAGGGTCTTGCTTCTCGATCTCCATTCTGTTGCGTTCTTTCTACACATCGTTGGCAGTAAATGGCATATTTTCCAAATTCTGTCCTATAATACAAAACTTAAGATAAAGCCTAAGAACAAATTTAATTAGGACAACCTTTTATATATATGAAACCATTAAGAAAGCTTTCCTTGGTGTACAATATTACAATGTATTATGCTAACGTTAACAGTAACTTTTCTTTTTGAGTGATATTAACTGCTGTCACTTTTCTCAAATTCTAGTGTCTTTACTTTTGCCACTGACTAAACCAGACTTCCCCACAAAACAATCTTCATTGTTATTGTATTAGTATAGTCACAAAATAAATTTAAAATTACCAGACATTTTATGGTCAATATACAATGATTATATTAACAAATATGAAGAAAATAACTGTATAAAGACTAGTGCAGGATAACTTAAGAAGTGCATGATAAGGAGAGTTCTCTTTTGAAGAACATAGAGGTTAATGCCATTCCTGCTAAGCAAGGTAAGAAAATATCTTCAAACAAAAATAAAACTATATTTTCCTTTTTTGCAAAACATGCACTTCTTTAAAAATGTTAAACGTTAAACAAAACCAGTGGAGTAAATAAATCCAGTAAAAGCTGGATAGAGGTCTTATTTGCCCTCATTTGTTATATATAATTTTTATTCTGTTTATAAAAGCCGGTTGATAACATCTCTAAATATATTTTTATTCCAGTGCCTTCTAGCTAGACTTTAAAATGTCACCTTTGTCTGGCGGGGGTAGGGGGTCCTCAGTGACTGCTATTGAAATCACATGACCTTGATGACAGAGTCTCCAAAATATATTATGAGCTGCAGTATATTTTCCTACTGCTTTCAAGTTGTTTTTTGATTCATCATTTGTTTGTTTGTTTGAATCCCAGAGTCTATTTAAACAACCTAATATGAACCTCTTGGACAAAATGATCCTGATAACCCTTGGCTGGGTGCCCTGGGTCTCACTGTAAGAAAGCCACTCTGACAGCTGAATTTTATGAGTCTTTTTCAAAGGAGTAAAAATTCTGAAGTAATTCAAATACATACAATTATAAAAGGTGGGAAGACCATCAGAGAAGTCTTCTACATAAAAGAATTCAATGTGAAGAAAATAGTAATAGGAAAAATAAGGAAACAAAATAGTTGCTTTTATTGAATGAACACCCACTAATGATAAGACATTCATACTTGAAATAGACTTTTCACTTAAAATATTCTTTGTCAGTTTTTCAAGCTTTTACTGTAATCTTCCATAAGAGATTTAACATAACAAAGGAAATATTTTCCCAGCTCCGCATAAATGATAACCAAAGGCTTCCTGTACCAACATTTGTTTCACACATTCTTCCACAAATGTACCTGGCAGGTTACTAAATACCTTTGATTTATTGTAGACACTCAGAGGCCACATAAATGGTTTAGCTGGCTAGAATTCTGCGTACCTGGAATCTGCATTCCTCTTTAGGTGGAGCCTGAGGAGCCACAGGAAAGGATGATGGGGAAGGAAGAGCCCAACACAGAGCGCTAAGAGCTGCCAGCCCTGGGCAAAGAGAGCATCACAGGTCAGACACCATATGGTCGTCAGAGATCCAAGTCAGGGCAAGTATGACTGACAGAGGCTGTGAGAGCAAGGGGATGATGACAGTCTTACTTGACCCCACAATGTTTTTGCTTTTTCCATATATACATTATCTGCTTAGAGCGTTTATAATACATAAAAACATAAAAGCTTCCTATTGGGTCAGAACCATAATCCATCAAGTTGTATATATCGTTGTCTACAACTGAGGTACCAGAAGACATGATATGGTAGTCCTTTTTGATATCACACCCAAAGATCAGGGAAATTGTTGCTTTTTGTTCATTTATGTATTAACTCATTCATTGAAATATAAGTAATGGCACTGAGAACGGGCATATTGAAAAATAGTAAAAAAATTATTTATACAAAAAGCAAAACCTATCTACCCATATATAGATACATACCTAAATAAGGGGCAAGTACAAAAATGTTAACAGAGGTATGTCTAGGTAATAGAATTGTATGTGATTTTTATTCTTCTCTTGCTCTGGACTATATTCTATTTTCTATCTTAACTTTTTTAATTAAGCAAGTATAACTTCAATAATTTTTAAAATGTCATATAAAAAAGGAGAAGGGGGAAAGGCCCTGCCCTTGAAGAACCTACAGTCCAGGAGAAGACATTATATATTGAAACAGTAATTTATAATATAATATCGCTAATACATTGTAATAATATTTTTTAAGTATAACCAATGGAGGGAATGACTTACTGTTGCGGAAGTCAGGAAGGAATATATGGGAGAGATGTTGCTTGGGCTGGACGGTGAAGTCACAGGTAGGAAGAAAGCAGAGGGATCCAGGTAACAGGAATAATGCCAGGTGCAAGGTGAAGGATAATGCAAAGGCAGGGTGTGTTTGAAGAATGGGGAGAGTTTATCCATTCACTGTACACTGGAGGCAGGAAGTATAAAATGAAGTGGAGAAAGAGGAGGCCACTGGAGCCAGACTATGAAGGGCCCTTGATTCACATAAAGATTAAGCTTCAGAACCCCTCTATGCACAGGTCCCCTCCAAGTCCCTGGGACAGGCCCGATGAGCTGTCCTAGTCATATGACATGGTCATACGTTCTTTTAAAATGTGTAAAAGTAATGTATTTTGTACTCTTTTTCTTGGAGAGTATTCGCTGCATAAGCTTCAAGTCCCACAAAACCTGGATCCACCCCTGAGAGTCTTACAGGCTAGGGTAAGAAATTTCTATTTTATCCTGTAGTTGACAGGGAGTCAGTAAGCAAAGATTAAAAGAGGTATTCACTGAAGAGTAAACACAAGTGACCAAAAACCCCCTGAAAATAAATTCAACTGCACTAATAATTAAGGAAATGCATCCAAAATCAATAGTGAAATACTACTTTTTACCTGGAAAGGAATTAAAAGGAGAATTACACTGAACATTGTTGAAGATATAGGAAAATTCTAGAAGTGGACTCAATGAAATTCACTGGACTTGCACACAAAATTTAGGTTCAAAGATGTCTAATGTAGTGGTATTTATTATAGGAAAAATAATTGGAAAAACCTAAATGTATAGTAATTGATATTAATGCAACTAGTATTCATGTTTTGTAGACTATTGAAGGCTATAGGGGAAATGATTATGTTCTATAGTTTTCAAAAAGTAGTATGTACACTGTAGCTCTAGTAATGTGAAAAACTGTGAGTGCATAAAGACATACACATATACATTTATATATAAATATAGAAACTGAAAAGATATACATAAAAATATTAATAGCTGTTTTTCCATTTCATACTTTTTGTAATTTTCCAAATGTCTGTATTGAATATGTATTTTTCTTACAATCAGGAAAACAACATCATTTAAAATTGCATGTATATGTATCAACAGATACCTGCAGTGGTCCTGGTTGATTCTGTGGCTGTCTCCGTCTTGTCTGTTTAATGAGCTGACAGCAAATTTCATTCTGTAGCTCAGGATGTGTCAAACAGATTTGCAAAGCACTCTGGGCTAGAGATATGTGGTAATCAATTGCAGGAGAGTCAACTGCTGCATTTATAAAAAGTTGGCAGGTCTGAATTAAATGAAAAAAATAGATATACTCAGGGTGAGAAATGATCAGATTTATTCTGCATGAAATATTGATTCTCTTCTTAGCAATAGCTTTTGTTTAAAAGGATGGAAAAGGATATATTGTGATAACACCAATCAAAAGAAATCCAGAGTGGCTACATTAATATCAGACAGAGTAGATTTCAGGGCAAGGAATTCTGCCAGAGATAAAGAGGGTCATTTTATAATGATAAAGGGGTCAGTTCATCTAGAGGACATAACAATCCTAAATGTTTTAATAACATAGCTTCAAAATACATGGTGCAACAACCTATAGGACTATAAGGAGAAACAGACAAAGTTTACAATTAAAGTTAGAGATTTCAATATCCCCTGTCAATATTTGAGAGAACAAGTAGGCAGAAAAATCAGTATGGATTTAGAAAATCTGAATAACACTATCAACCAACTTGAACTCATTTGTAGAATACTCCACCTCAGAGCAGAATATGCATTCATTTTAAGGGCATATGGAACAGTAATAGTCCCTGGTCTACCAGACTATAAACTTCATAAAGACAGGGACTCTTTCTTATTTATCTTTGTATTCTCTACACAGCACAGAATTTCTAAACTTATTTGACTACAATCCCTTCCCATCTTTATTTTTTTCTAGTAATACCAATTGGCATCTTTAAAAACTAGTTTACTGAGGAAAATATTTGGGGAAATAGTAGAATAAATAACTTAAAATGAATGCAGATAAATACTTTTTTCCCCCAAAGAGATTAAATTTTGGAGTAGGTTACTAGTAAAAGGTTATAGCATAATCTTTCCTAGACATTTTCCAAAGTAGGATATTAATACTTATCATTCATTTTAACAGTTCATTGTAATAAAACTGTGAAAATTTGTTTTTTTCCTGACTAGAGGGGTAGGTACACTTGCCTGAGAAAGTTTAGGATGGATTGCCTAAAGGCAGGGGAAGCAACTTCAATACTCATAAAGTGTTCTATCTATGAATTCTTAAAAATACTTGCATGCTAATTGAACCCCAAATTATTGTAATAATGTATTAAATAAATTTGTAGTTATAGTGTAATATATATTTGTTTCAATGAATTAAATATATTGGGCTTATTAATGACATTGATATTTGGGAGTAAAATGAAGTTCTGAGAGTGAAATCAGTTTCTTTTGAGCAGGCTATTTTTAAATGTCAGTCTTTTTTTCTTACAACAAATGTCAGAAAACAAAAGAAGTACTGCTTGTGACAGCATATAGTTGGATCTTGCTTTTTTATACAATCTGACAATCTCAACCTTGTAATTGGAGTGTTTAGACCATTTAAATTTAATGTAATTATTAGTATGATCAGGAATAAATCTTCTATCTTGCTATTTGTTTTATATTTGTCTCATATGTTCTTTTTGGTTTTCCTCTTTTTCGGCCTTTTAAAAAATTACTAGAGTATATTTTATGATTCTGTTTTATGTCCTTTATTGGCTTATCAGCTAAACCTCTTTGACTTTTATTAAGTGGTTGCTTTAGGGTTTTAGCATATATTCTAATCTTATCACAGTCTACCTTTAAGGAATATTATACTACTTCTTGTAGTATAAGAACCTTATAACAGTATACTTACATTTCCCCTCTCTCAGTCTTTGTGCTATTATTGTCATATATTTTATTTCTACATATAATTTTAAACCCCACAATACAATGTTATTATCTTTCCTTTAAACAGTCAATTATCTTTTAGAGAGATTGAAATAATAAGGAAAAATTCTTATATATTTACCCACATATTTGCCATTTCTAGTGCTCTTCATTCCTCTGCATAAATCCAGATTTCCATCTGGCATCATTTTCTGACTGCCTAAAGGACATCACTGAACATTTCTTGTAGTATTGGTCTCCTGGGGAGTAATTCTTTCAGGTTTTATATATCTGAAAAAGCCTTTATGTCACCTTTGTTTTTGAAAAATATTTTCACTGGATATAGAATTCTAGGTTGATAGATTTTTTTTTCCTTGCAGTACTTTAAAGATGTTACTCCACTATCTTATGACTTGTATAGTTTTCAATAAGAAGTCTGCTGTCATTCTTATCTATGTTCTCTATGTGTTAGGTTATTTCTCCCAAACCACCAACCTCTTTATAACTTGTCTAAAGCAATTGATTATGATGTATATTAGAGCAGTTTTTGTCACATCTTCCGTTTGAGATTCACTGAGCTTCTCAAATTTGAGAGTTTTATAGTTTTCATTAAATTTGGGAAAAGAAAATTTAAGCCATTATTTCCTTGAATATTTTTCTGTTGCCCTCCTTCCTTTTGTGGAACTCCAATTCCATATATGTTAGGCTGATTGAAAATATACCATTGCTCACTGTACTGTATTCAATTTTTTTCAGTTTTTTTTAAACTCTGTGTTTCATTTTGGATAATTTTTCTTGCTATGTCTTTAAGTTCACTAGTCTTGCCTACTGCATTATCTTACCTGTTGTTAATCTCATCCAGGGTATTTTTTTCATTTTAGCCACTACATTTTTCATCTCTGAAAGTTCAATTTGGATCTTTTAAATATCTTCCATTACTCTTCTTAAAATGCTTATGCTGTCCTCTACCTTCTTGAATATATGAAGTATGGCTGCTAGTCTCCAAGATGGTCCCCAATGATCTCCATCTCTTGATATTCAGATAATATCTGAGGCAATCCCCTTCCATATTGTACTAGAGTTAGTCTGTGTGACCAGTAGAATATGGCAGAAATGATGATATGCCATTTCTGAGGTTAGGTTATTAAAAATCAATGTGACTTCTATCTTGAGTACTCTACTTGATGCTTAGTGCATTAGGAGGTCTTTCCATTCTGGATGATAGGAATACAAACTATTTTCAGCTGTGTGTAAGCTCCAGGAATTTTTTTTTTTTTTTGTCTATTCTTTTCTGGTAGTTCTTTCCCTAGCTTCAGGTAGTTTCCTCACACACACGATTATCAGTTCTCAGCTAAAAACTCAAAAGGAACCCTCTATGAATCTGTGGAGCACTTTCCCACTCTCTTTTGCTCACTCTTCTCAGTTTTGTGAATTCTAACCATCTTGGCCTCCTCAAATTCTAAACGCTGTCTTGGTAACTCAGGAAGACTGCCAAGCACTATCTGGGTGTCCCTCCATGCACTGTGGTCATGAAACTCTCTCCAAGATATTAAGCTGCAACGATTGTAAAGCTTACTTCATTTGTTTTCCTGAGGATCACTGTCCTGCACAGCCTGTTATTCAACAGTCTGAAAACCATTGGTAGGGTAAATCCAGTTCCTGTTGCTCCATCACAGCCAAAAAGCAGAAGTTCTTCCTTTTATCTTCTAACTGGTTGTTGTTTGTACGTGTAAAAAGTTTTGATTTCTGCTTATTAATTTTGTACCTCACTACCTGATTGAATTATCTTTTTTGTTTGTAGTAGTTTTTTAAGTTTTTTTCCCCAGGTATACAATTATATAATCTGTAAATATTTGCATTCCAATTTGTTCCCTTCTAATTTGTTTTCACTGCCTAATTGCAACTGGTTAGTACCACTAATAGAATGCTAAATAATAATAATATTAATAATAATGGGGATACACTCTATACAGATTATGCTTTAATAAGAAGTTTTAAAAATATTAATGGGAGTGAGTATCATTGTCTTGTTCTTCACTTTAATGAAAATGTTTAAAGCATTTCCCCATAAAGCATGACATTTGTTTTTACTAAGCAGGAATATTTTATCATGTTAAGGAAATATCTATCAGTATTTTATGAATGCCTGTTCACCATTTATAGAGATGACTGTCAATAATAAATAATATTAATAGACATCCTAATATTTAGCCATCCTTGATTTCCTGGAACAAATCCCTCTTAGTCATGATTAGTATTCTTTTAGTATGATGTTGGATTCTGTTTACTAATACTTTATTAGTTTTTGTATGAAATGCTCTGTTTTCTACAATATTTTCTGGGGTTTGGTAACAAAGTAATACTCACTTCACAAAAAGAATCTGGTGACATGATGACTGAGAATTGCTTCAAAATAATCCAATCTTGGGGAGCAGTGGGGTTGGGGAGAATAAAACAAAATGGGTCATATGTTGACAACTGTGGAGCTGGATGATGAGTATCTTATACTTCATAATATTCTCTCTACTCTTATATATGTTTGAGATTTACCCCCAAAAAAGTAAAAGAGAAAAATTTTGCAAAATTTCCTTCTTTCCTATGCTTTGGGACAGTTTAAACAGCATTGAAATTAACCACACTTATAAAGTTTAGTAAATTTCCCTGTTTAAATTTTCATTCACCTGTGTAACTGGATTTCACCATTTATATTTTGTTATAAAGTTGATCACTTTATCCAGATTTTCAAATATATTTGTATAAAGTCTTTCTTGCTTTGGGTATTTGTGTATTCTACAGGTGGATTTTTAAAAACGTTAAAATTATGGTAATTTAAAAACATGAACAAAAGTAGAGAGAACAGTATAATGTACCCATCACCTGGTGTCAACAATTGTCAACAAGCATTTTGCCACACTTGTTTCGTTCAACCCCTGCATCCACTTTTTTTCTGTAGTATTCTAATGTATATCATGTTATTTTACCAATACTTCAGTAGGGCTCTCCAACTGATAAAGATTTTTTTCCCATAACCATCATGTCATCATTATCCCCTTCCCAAATTAACAACAATTCCTTAGTATTATCTAGTAAATATATAATTTTTTGAGATGGGTGAAATGTAGGCAAGAAAAAGCCAAAAGAGAGACAAAAATTGAGACTTTAAGAGACTATGGGAAAATGAAGTACCAAGGTCCCAGTGCAGAGTCAAGACATGAATCCATAGAAGGTACATTATATTCTGAGACTGGAGTAATGGAGGAAAAAATAGATGAAAGAATGTCTGTTGAGAAGAGAGATTCGAGGTGATCAATTCTGATGTCCTCTAATTTTCCCAATGAACTAGAAGGTAACTTTGTTGTGAGGAGCATTACTAAGTAGGGAATTTGAGGGGATGTGACCAAAGACAAGCAAAAGGAGAGACAGTTGACCCTAAGGAATGAAGACCACAGATTTACATTGGCTCCAGTCCATACGGCTGTTTGATGCTCTCTAGCAGTATGTATGTGATTAATAGGGAAGCAGGCAAGACAGCAGCATTGATCTCGGTTGGGGTTCAGCTGAAGATTGCATGGAACTACAGGTCCCAAGGAACTATGAGTATTAATGAAAGTCATCCAGACTAGATAAAGAAGGAAGAAAAGCCAAGAGGCAGTTATCGTGCTCTCTCTTGATCTCAAAGAAAATAAATGGCTCAAAAAAAAGTCTTAGCGAGGATGAGAAATGGAAGTAAGAAAATTAGAGAGCTCATGGGCTAAGGGATTATGGTTAATGAAAGACACATTAGAATTTAAGCTTTTAGAAGTGGTGTACTTATGAGGAATGTTGAGGTCAGGGTGTGGACATGCAGAATTGGAAGGTGAAGCAGGGTAGAGAGGAAGCTTACTGACATTGAGAAGGTCAGGAATCTTAAGGCCGTGGCATTGGTGAGTGAAGTGATAGTAAAGTAATTCAGGGTAATGGCAAGATTTGAGGCAGAGAGAAAGATGTGAGTTGGGAGCCAAAATCCTTAATGAAATTTGAGGAGTTACCAGAAGGTGACTGATGACAGAGATGATGGGGGTGGAGGATTAAGAGTGATATAGTTGAATGGTAAGCTTCAGGTCACCACGGATTTCTAATAGAGGTTGAGTAATAAGAATGTGAGAGTAGCACTGGAGAAGAAGAAGGATATTGATCCCTCTCCCAACACTGAGGTACAAGTGATGTCAGAAATCTCTCCATTTGAGAGGTTGAAGAGGAAATGATTCTTCTGATATTGTTTCACATGGCCCAAATCATAGATAGTTTAATGCAGTTAAGTCTCAAATCCTCACTCAGAAAGCATATTAAATTCACCTAATTTTATTTCAGTAGATTTTCTTAATCATCATCACATTTGGAATTTTCTTGAAAAGAGTGAAACTCTATAATCTGAAGTTTTATTTTTTCCTATTAAATTTTTTAACAATATATAACTTCATATAAAATCTTACCTTAAATAATTTAATTGCTTCTGTCTGTAGAGCTTCCGAAGGTAGTGTTGTCAAAGGAGAAATGAGTCCTTCTTTGCTGTGACACAAAGTAGGGTGTCTCCATATCTGAGAGGCTGAACACAGAATGAAATATGAACAGGAAACAGAAAGAATCACTTATTTTGGCCTCACATTAAATCAGTCCTTTAGAAATTACATCATTCTGGCTTGGCTCACAATTTAAGTCATAAAAGTCATGAAAAACCTCTGATAACATTATTTTATTTCAGTTTCCAGGCCATTGGGATTCTCCTATTTCTGTTTTGGATAAATTAAAGCTAGAAGAGTTTGGTACAAATATTCTAGGCCAAAACAAGTCTACCAGGACATTGTCATGTTGCTTAAATGTGCTAAAGATTGGTGACCTAGGTGGGGAGATGACTGTACATGAGAGAGAGCTGGGGGAAGATACAGAGAGGGAAGCCAGAGCAGAAGGAGACAGAAAGATAAAGAGGAATTTGAAGTCATTCCTAAAATCAACATTTATTAAATTCCTATACTAGATACTGCAAATAAAATGTGATCTCTATTATTAAGTAAAGCAGAGCTTAGAATCTAGGCTCTCAATGGGGAAACCTTAGCCATAAAAAAAACTTCAGTGCAAAGTAACAAATGCTATAAAAGTTTTAAATGGTAAAGTGCATTGGGATATAATTTTAACATTTATTAGGTGCCTTTTATGAGCCAGAGGCTGAGTTGGGATGGGTTGGCTGGGGGAGCTCCTAAGGTAGGTAGGATTTCATCAAGTTGGTGGGGAATGTGAAGGAAGAAGGGTGTTCCAGGCAGAGGGAGTAATGTGAGCAAAGGCAGAGAGGTGTGACAGGATATGGACATGTCAAGGAATGACGGTGTCCTTGGAGCCGAAGAACCACAATAAGAATCCTGGCCTGTGACAAGCAAAGCCTATGAGAAGATGGGTACATCTCAGGGAAACAGGAACTCGCAAAGTGAAAACTCTATTAAGCTAAGGGAGTCAGGGCCCATTTCATAAACCATAAAGCCTTGTACGTTATAAACTTACAAGGTTCCCCTTCTATATTTAGCAATTTGCAAACGAGTTGTTCAAATTCAGATCCAACATTTACATTGTTACTTCCAGCTGCAACAGTCAGGTGATAAAGCCAAGTGTCCTTAAAAATCAAAACATATTAATAGAAATGTTAACCAAGACACAGTTTCTGATGACTTAAGGAAAAAAACAACTTGCATAAACAGTAGAAAACTTTGACAATGGAAAAAAAAACACTCTTAATTTTTAAATAATAACTAAAAGCCACTTAAAGAGTTCTGAAGCCAGCTTATTTGAATTGTGCTCATAGTACCTTTTCCCCATTGTTCACATTTAGAAAAGCATAAGAAAATTAAGAAAGTAACGTGACATTAAGAGACTAGAATAAATACAACCAATTAATATTCTTTTATGAAATACAACAAATTCTATCAAATTTAAAATCTGACTCCTAGTACATACAAATAGAACATATAAAATACCTAGGAAATCCAGAAATTTTAAAGAAGGAAATAATACCCAGAAGGAACATACCTCAACACAATAAAGGCCTTATAAGAAAAGCCCACAGCTAATATCATACTCAATGGTGAAAAAGTGAAAGCTTGTCCTGTAAGATCTGGAACAAGGCAAGGATGCCCACTCTTGCCACTTCTATTCACCATACCACTGGAAGTCCTAGCCAGAGCAACAGAGCAAGAAAAAGAAATAAAAGGCATCCAAATCGGAAAGGTAGAAGTAAAATTATCTCTGTTCGCAGATGACATTATCTTATTTGTTGAAAACCCTAAAGGTTCCATGAAAACACGGTTAGAACTAATACATTTAATAAAGTTGCAGGATACAAAATCAACATACAAAAATGGGGACTTCCCTGGTGGTGCAGTGGTTAAGAATCTGCCTGCCAATGCAGGGGACATGGGTTCGAGCCCTGGTCTGGGAAGATCCCATATGCCACGGAGCAACTAAGCCTGTGCGCCACAACTACTGAGCCTGTGCTCGAGAGTCTGTGAGCCACAACTACTGAGCCCACATGCCACAACTACTAAAGCCCGTGCACCTAGAGCCTGTGCTCTGCAACAACAGAAGCCACCTCAAGGAGAAGCCTGCGTACTGCAAGGAAGAGTAGCCCCCACTCACCACAACTAGAGAAAGCCCGCGCACAGCAATGAAGACCCAACACAGCCAAAAAAAAAAGTAAAATAAATGAACTAATTAATTTTTAAAAATCGGTTGTGTTTGTATACACTAACAATGAATTATCCGAAAAGGAAATTAAGAAAACAATCCCAAAACAATAGCAAAAAAAAAAAAGAATAAAGTGCTTAGGAATAAACTTAACTGAGGAAGTGAAAGATTTGTACACCAAAAACAATAAAGCACTAATGAAAGAAACTAAAGCAGACACAAATAAGTGGAAAGACATCCAGTCATAGATTGGAAGAATTAATATTATTAAAATGTCCATACTACCCAAAGCAACCCATAGAGATTCAAAGTAATCCCTATCAAATTCCCAATTTTTTTAAACAGGAATAGAAAAAACAATCCTAAAATTCACATGGAACAACAACAGACCCCAAATAACCAAAGCAATTTTGAGCAAGAAGAACAAAGGTGGAGGGATCATACTTCCTAATTCAAAATATATTACAAAGCTACAGTAATCAAAATAGTATGGTACTGGCATAAAAACAGACATTAGGTCCATCAATGGGCCTAATGATTGCTTCATTAGGCCAATGGGACAGAATAGAGAGTCCAGAAGTAAAACCATGCATATATGGTCAACTGATTTTTGACAAGGTTGCCAAGAATACAGTGGGCAAAGGATTGTCTCTTCAATTAATGGTGTTGGGAGAACTGGATATCCATAGGCAAAACAATGAAGTTGGAGGGCTTCTCTGGTGGTGCAGTGGTTTAGAATCCGCCTGCCAATGCAGGGGACACAGGTTTGAGACCTGGTCCCGGAAGATCCCACATGTTGCAGAGCAACTAAGCTTGCATGCCACAACTACTGAGCCTGCACTCTAGAGTCTGTGAGCCACAACTACTGAGCCCGCGTGCTGCAATTACTGAAGCCCATGCACCCTAGAGCCTGTGCTCCCTAACAAGAGAAGCCACTGCAATGAGAAGGCCATGCACCGCAACAAAGAGTAGCCCCTGCTTGCCACAACTAGAGAAAGCCCATGTGCAGGAACGAAGACCCAACACAGCCAAAAATAAGTAAATAAAATAAATTTATATTTAAAAAACTGAAATTGGACCCTGATATCACACAGTACACAAAGTCAATTCAAAATGGAATAAAGACTGAAACATCAGACCTGAAACTATAAAACTCCTAGAAGAAAACATTGAGAAAAAGCTTCTGGACACTGGCCTTGGCAATGATTTCTTGGGTATGACACCAAAAGCACAGGCAACAGAAGCAAAAATAGACATGTGGAATTACATCAAACTAAAAAGCTTCTGCACAGCAAAGGAAACCATCAACAAAATGAAAAGATAACCTACTGAGTGGGAGAAAATATTTCAAATCATATTTCTGATAAGGGGTTAATATTTAAAATACATATAAAACTCATACAACTCAATAGCAAAAAGACAAACAATCCAATTAAAAAATGGGCAGAGGATCTGAAAAACATTTTTCCCAAGAAGACATACAGATGGCCAACAGGTACACAAAAAGGAGCTCAACATCACTAATCATCAGGGAAATGCAACTGAAAACCACAATGAGTTATCACCTTACACCTCTTAGAATGGCAACTATCAAAAACAGAACAAAACCCCCAAAAGACAAGAAATAACAAGTACTGGTGAGGATGTAGAGAAAAGGGAGCCTGTACACTGTTGGTGGGGATGTAAATTGGTGCAGCACTGTGGAAAACAGTATGGAGTTTCCTCAAAAATTTAAAAATAGAACTACTATATGATCCAGCAATTCTACTTCTGGGTATTTATCTGAAGGAAGTTTTGTAATATAAATTTATATAAAGTAGTAACTCAAAAAGATATATACACCCCCATGTTCATCACACCACTATTTACAATAGCAAAGACATGGAAGCAACCTAAATGTCCATTGATGGATGAATGGGTAAAGAAAATATGGTATATACATACAATATTATTCAGCCTTAAAAAGGAGGAAATCCTGCCATTTGTGACAACATAGATGAATCTGGAGGACATTTCTGTGTCTGGTTTCTTAGCAATCAGGTTTGTTGCCTGCTAACAAACCAGACACAGAAAGACAAATACCATATAATACCACTTACATGATGGATCTAAAATAGTCAAACTCATAGAAGCAGAGAGGGAATGGTGGTTGCCAGAGGCTAGGGGGAAGGGGAAACAGGGTGGTATTAGTCAAAGGGTACAAAGTTGTGGTTATACAAGATGAATAAGTCCTGGGAAAAAAAAAAGAAAAAAAAAGATGAATAAGTCCTAGAGATCTATCATACAGCATGGTGCCTATAGTTAACAATGTTGTATTACATACTTTAAAATTTACTAAGAGGGAAGATCTTATGTTATGTAGTTCTTATCACACACACACAAAAATAATAATTAAAAAAGAGGTTGAGAGGAAACTTTTGGATGTGATGGATAGGTTTATGCCATAGACTGCAGTGATGGTTTCATGAGCACATAATTATTTCCAAAGCATCAAGTTGTATACATTGATTATGTATATAAGGAAGAAAGAAAGAAAAGAATCCATTTTTCTGCTCCCCAAATATACTGGACTTTTTTCTTTCTATTAAAATATATATGTACATTATATTTTCACATAGTTGAGATTACATTAAGGACGTGCTTATACTATGTTAGTAAAATTCAGAAATTATAATTATCTATTTTTAATATAAAAAAGATATAAGGCTGCAGGATATTTTATCATATGGACATTATTTAATCAATTTCCTATTGTTGAACCCTTAGATGGTTATTAATTTCACGCCGATAAAAAAATACCATGAAATCTAACATCTATTAAGTAAAAAAGGGTGTCTGTTATATTTTTTGTGTTTGAAATATATCAGAAATAAAATTATTTTAAAAATACTATGTCCAACAAATCTATACGTAAATCTTTGATTGTACTTAACGGTCATTTGAAAATTATTACCAATACTTAATCATATTAGTCTAAATCATTCTAAATCAACCAATTAGACCTTACATACCTTTTCATGCTTGGATCCAATCAGGAGGTAAGTCGGACCTTGGTCTTTGGGGTGGATCACAATAGTGTAATGTGTGGATAAAAGACTTCGCCCACTGGCTTCATAATCTTCATCTGAATCACAGGATCTGTCAACCTCTTCAACTTTAGCCTCCCAGAGTCTGATCTGACCTAAAGGGAACTAAAGTAAATATTAGTAATTGTAAGGAAGGAACTTTCTAAATATTTTCCTGCTAAAATTTTTCATAGTGTTTTTCATTCTTACCTTTATAAAGCATACCTTTTTTTAGATGAATGCCTAAAGCTAATTGGATTATCCACATTGTTACAAAAGTAGTAGCCACAACCAACATGCCAACTGTAATACTGAAGAACAATTTGAATACTAGACATTTAACTTTTGTGGAAAAAGCAAGAAGCCACTTCCATACAGTGGTCTGGATTATTCATTTGGACCAAAATGACACATTACCTAGTAAAGCAATTCAGTCAAAATATTCATTTGACTTTTTTCCCCACAGAATTAATTTGATTAAGTTATTGGATCAAAAGGACAAGGGTAGACATAGTCTCAATACCATTCATAGAAAAAGTAACAAAGTTAAGCAGCTGGTGTGAAGAAGTGTGATTAACTATCACTCTAAACCCCAATAAGTGAGGAGTGTTTTGAGGCTATATACACATATATGATTTATTAGTATATCACAAAAAATGCCATGATTTCTTTCATCTTAATAAGTGTAAGAAAAACATCCTAAAAATGATTTATATTAAATTTTACCTACTCTTTTACTGATGAAAATCATTATTTGCTGTGTAGAATATTTAGCATATTTGTTTTAAAACTTTTCTTTAATTAAGTCCATTTATTCCAGGAACACACACAGTCTGCTTCAGATGTACAACTTCTAAAATATTCGGTCAGGTTTGGAATTGCACCCTGAAAAAGTTCATTGTAACTCCAAGGACATTTACCATCTTACATTTCCATGCTCGGGCCCAGGGCTCAGTGCTTGGACTCTCTTTTCCCATCTACACTCACTCCCCTGGGTGATGTCATCCAAGCTCATGGCTTTTGCATCAGCATGCATTAGCTACTTCCAAATTTATAACTCCTGACTCACACTAGCTCTACTTAGATGTCTAATAGCATTTCAACGCCACTTGGTAAGTCCTCCCCCACCACCTGCTCTCCTGAGTCTCTCCCATCCCAGTTGTTCGCAACTTGATCCTTCCAGCTGTTCAGGCCAAAAAGACTGGCATTGTCACTGCCCCTTTTCTTGCTCTCATATTCCATACCCTTTTAGTCAACAAATCCTATCAGCAAATCTTTCAAAATATACCCAGAATCTGGTCTCTTCTCACACCTCCATTGCCACACTAAACCACAATCAGCTCTTACCTGAATTACTGTAAGAGTCTCCTAACCAGTCTCCTCCTAATTCCCTTCAGACAGTAGCTAGAGTGTTCCTGTTAGACACAGGTCAGATCATGTCACTGCTCGGCTCAAAATCCTCAAATGGCTTCTCATCTTACTTGGAGCAAAAGCTAAAGTCCTTACTATGATAAGGCCCCCTGCGATTTGGTCCCCGTTACATCCCTGAACTCATCTCCTATTATCCTCTCCCTAACGGAGTCCAGTCCAGTCACACTGACCTTCTCACTATTCCTCAAACACACCTGGCATGCTCCTGCCAAGGCCTCTGCACTTGCTGTTCCTTTGGCTTGGAATACTCTTGCCTCTTTTACTTCCTTCAAAACCTAATTAAAATGTCGGCTTCTCAGTGAGGTCTTACCTAGATATCGTATCTGCCTGATAGCTGATTAACAGTAAAAAATTAATTCATTTGATTAAATGTGTTGTCTTTTACGAGAAACGTTGCTTTTTCCCATTAAATTAATTACAGTTATTTTCTGAGTAGTTACTATGTGCAAAGCACCATTCTGGGGACTGAGTGAATAAAATTTACTTCTGAAGGAAAAATGTGAAATTAACTTATCTATACTTTTAGAAAAAGAAAGGCAGTAAAACAAAAGCAAAATAATAGGGCAGAAAATTCACATTAATAAATAAAAAGCAAGCTTTAAAAAATAGGATAAAGAAAACTAATTCTACTATGATAATACATGACAATACTATCCTAATTGTGTGCTTTAGGCATACCTAATCATATGACAATCAAGGTTCCATCCACCCCAATATTTAAAGATGATTATTTCTTTTGCCAGAGGATTTACCATGGTTCTATAAACAGTGAATAGACCGGGTGCTTTTAAATATTTTGACTGAATTTTTTAAAAGACACTGATTGAGATAAAGACAAATTGTTTCTGAAACATCTATAGCACAAAATGAAGTAAGCCTAATACCGATTCACAAGCATTCTCAACACTTTTCCAGTAATTATAATGGATTTCTGTTCAGCTATCTACATTCCTCTGACTTGTTCCTTCTGTGATCAATGTTATCCATTTTTAATAAAAAACAAAATTATTAGTAGTAGTAATAGTAGGAACATTTAAATTCTACTCTCAGCAAATTTTAAATTATTTTTCTATTTATAAAACACGAATATAGAAACTTGGTAAAAACAGAAAGTTATTTTAAAAAAAGGAAGAAAAAAATCATCCATAATTCTACTCCCACTCAACATTTTGGCATAGTTCTTTCTGACTTTTCTGCTATGTGTATCTTTACATAGATGTGCTGGACTGAGAATTATAAACTCAGAATCCCAAACTTCCTGTGGAAGGTAAGCGTGAAAGAAGAGTCATGATTCTTCTGAGACAGCTGCAGTCAGATGCCTGGGCTGATGTATCACAGAGGCTTCTCAGTAAACTGCTGAGTACCAGTTGCCTCTGTGCTTTGTGTTCAGACCGTTGGTGCTGGCTTCTCAGATCTTCAGTGGCAGCTGCTTCCCCGACCTCTACTCCCCCAACTTTTCTAAAGTTATGTATGTCCCTAATTCTGCATTAAAATTGTTCAAAACTGGAATACACAGAGTGGCTTCTGTCTTCCTGACTGATAATTGAGTTAGGGTTATACTGAATATGCAGTTTTGTACTGTGCTTATTCTTGTATTATTTTTATGAACATGTTCCCACATTACTTCAGAGATATCACTCTCAATGGCTGTACTGTGTTAAGTACCAACCCGTGAGCGACACTGAGAATAATGGCATGCATTTTAAAATATGGCCAGTCAGAACTGAGAGTGCAGACTATGAAAATAGAGCAGAGAAATACTAACTGACCTACATGGTCAGTGGACCAAGAAGTTTAGCCTCATTAACACAGTAATCAGTCACAGGCTGCTGTTCTGTGGAGCTGGCATCATTGTTTTATGCAAATACTCTCGGTCCATGTTAGTTCAATTTTTACAGTTTCAGTAATCCAAAGATGACATGGGGTATGCACAATGATAATTAGGTATACATTTCACGTTTGGAAGATACCCATCTTTTTACTTTGAAAATGCAATAACTCAAGTTTTGGCGGGGAGGAGGTTAGTTAAAAATGAACGAATAGGATACAGATATGCAGATGGATGGATAGATAAGTGGTATCTAGGGATTTGAGGGCCTGGGACAGGACTGCATTCTTTTCCCTTCCCAGCTCTTTTTTCCTAGCTTGCTGTTCCCTTCAATCAACCTTATCTAGTCTGTCAGACCTGAAAAATATGAGAAATTGATGGTTGAAAGTGGGATAGAAGAAGACTTTTCTAGGTCTTAGAAGAAGAATTAATTAAAAGTTACTAAGGCTTATAATTAAGAATCAAAACCCCTGTAGGGGGCTTCCCTGGTGGCACAGTGGTTGAGAGTCCGCCTGCCGATGCAGGGGACATGGGTTTGTGCCCCGGTCCGGGAAGATCCCACATGCCGCAGAGCGGCTGGGCCCGTGAGCCATAGCCACTGAGCTGGTGCTCCGCAACGGGAGAGGCCACAACAGTGAGAGGCCCATGTACCGCCAAAAAACAAACAAACAAACAAAAAAAACCTGTAGGTCTATGATTACCTTAGTAATAAATTTTATGCAAAATTTCAACCTTATCAAAAATTCTGAAGTTTGAGCTAGCAACAGAACAGTGAAAGGGAAAACTTGAAGCCATAACAAACAAAAAATTCCTCTAATTAGCATATTAAAAATACATACATACCTTATCTTCTTGACTACGAAAATAATATACTGTTTTTCCTATAAGTGTACACCAGACTCTCTTGGAGTAGCCATGTTTTACCTGAAATCATATTTCAAAGAATTACAAATGTAGCTCAGAACTCTGACACGTTAAAGTATAGTTTATACACTTTATTTGAAGTTGTTCAGCTATCCAGTTTGCTTGAGATATAAGTGATATTCCAACTAGACTATCCAAATGCTATTTAAAATTTACCCATTATAGTAATAGCATGGTATGTTTTGCTTTGGTGCTCACCATTCAACATTTAACGAATGTTTACTATATGTCAAGTACTATGCCTAGGACTAAGGATTCAAAGATGCAGTTTCACAAGTAAGTATATTTCATAGTTTTTATATTACATAGATTTCCAATAACTCTGTGGGGCTCTCTGGCTTAACACTCTAATGTTAGAAACAAGATTGAAACCTAAGAATTCTAGTGAGTTCCAA